>NC_140914.1:21850720-22003220 GCF_045865225.1 Trachurus japonicus | reverse complement strand
TATGAATGTTTTACAAGGTCAAAGATGTTTCATGGTTGTTGTACTGTTGTTTAGTTGTTTCAGGCATCAGTTGAAGGTAGAAACTGCCCAGCCATCTTCGCAGTGAAGTTGATCAAGCATTTCACAACGTCCACGAGGCCATAATGGCTCCTTATTTTTCTTATATGCCTCCTCAGCCTTTTTAGAGTGTGCTAGAGTGTTTCACTGCAGTAAAGAGGGGGGAAAAGTCTTGTTTTCTAGTTCTGCCAGATGGAAAGACATACACACACACACACTAGTCAGCGTAAGGCTTTCTGCACCAGTGAGTGGTTTCAGTGAGCAGAGACATGATGTGTGTGTAACGTGTTTGTTCTGCAAAGCAGAAAAGAATTTGGGACAGTGTGTGAGTGTGTGTTATGTGTGTGTTTATCTCAGAGAGCCAGAGAGCCAGAGATTGACAGAGAGGGAGTGAGAAGTTCTTCTCACATCATGCTGAAAAATTAACACCTGTTTCTCTCTCTGTCCTCTGGTGTCCAGACCTTTATATAGTCTCACTGCCTCCCCTTTTTGTCTGTTTACTGTGCCCTTTGCCTTTAGGTAAAGTCTCAGCTCAGGCAGATCCTGAGGCAGAGCCCTCCTGGTCATTCCTGCTCATCCCCCACCTCAGGCAGCAATGTTCATCTGAAAATCCAGAGAATTTCATCAGGGCATTTTCAGATGTCAGTGCCCAAAGGCCTTGCAGTGTCCTATCTGGAGTGTGGCATTGTCTATAGAGTAAGTTTTTTTGGTATAACAAGTTTTACACAGGAAAAATTGAAAGCATATTAGAATATTTGCTGTCATTTTGTGTCCCTCCAAACTATCAGTATTCAGATTAAACACATTCCCCTGAACCAAATTTATCCCTGCTGAAATGTCTTATCTTTTGCTGCGTAGTTTATAGCAGCACTGCTCCATTTCAGATTATCATTGTAGAGACACAAGGTGCACAAACACATTAGAAGAATTTGACTTTGCATTTCTTACTCATTCTTGTCATGTCAGTCATGTGCAGACAGAAGCCTTTTCTCTGCTTGCCTGTGTAAATCTCACCGGATAAGAGCATCTTTGGAACACCTGAAATATAAATGTAAAATGCAAAGAGAAAAGGGGGTAGGCAAAGAGGACTCTTCCATTTCACTTCCCAAATTTGACTGGTTTAGATGTTTTCCTCTGCTGCTTAAGTGAAGCATTACATCGCTGAGGGAAGTACCAGGGTTTTTTTTTATTATTATTATTCTTTTGCTTTTGCTTATTTAGAAGAGAAAAGACAGAGGTGAAAATGCAAACATATTTGTAGTGGTTTCAGTGGATGTACAGATGTGCTGGTGCAGTGTAACAACATCTATATAACCTCTTACTAATGTATCGGCATGGCAGATCCTGATGCAGGGCAGTGGCAACTGGAAGCAGCACAAAACTGTTGGATATGCACTGACACATATCTATGCACAACAACCACTCCAACTGTAGAGTGAGTGAATAAAATCAAAACTTTTCTCGACAGATAATGGATCAGTGCAATTTAGTTCTTATTCCTCTTCTCTCCAACCTTAAAAGCCCAAATAATGTACTGCATGTTTGCCCTTATGTGCTCATCTCTTCTGCGATTTTCTCCATTTGTAAATATTTATATTTTTCAGTTCTACTATCTGAATTGCTGTAGTTTCCTCTGGCTGAGTCTTCTTCAGTCAATTCGGGTAATCCTGCTGATTATGGTAAATATCCCTGCTGGGACCAGATGGTTATTCCAGGACAACATCAGAATAATGGAAATCTTTACCTTTTTGGCAGCTGTTTGAATATAATAAATGATTATGCATGCATCTATTAACCACAACACACGATGTTGCGATTGATGTTGCAGCTCTTTATGCTAAAATCAAAACAGAGCATTCAGAGGTCAAAGGAGTAAAGCTGTAACCCATAGGTGGTCACTTTACATCAGATCTATCTAACTAGGCACTGCTGTATTTATCCCTTATCTCAATGTTACATTGTATTGTCTGCATTGTCTACATGTCACATTGCCTACTGAACAAAGGCAGACAATGAACAACTCTGTAAGATGATCTTCCTTAGAACCAAAGCTTAGATTTCATTTGATACTTTCTATATTTCTAGCTGTCTGAATATCACCAAAATAGTTACTCATCCAGGAATGCACAACCTGTTATCATTTCACATGGGGTTCTTGCACTTGAGACAAAAAAAAAATCAGCCAATCAATCAACGGCCATGAAATATCCCAAAAAATTACATTACCTGACCTGCTTAAGTAAAAGTTGTCACGTTCTGACTCGGCTAATGGCTGAGCTTTCAATTCACCACCGGGCTCATGAATTAGAAACAGGACAGACGTGTCTGAAAGAAGAATGAGTTTGGCAGAATGTTGCACTCTTGAACCTTGGAAACCAACTCAGTCCCAAACTAAACAGCTGTATCTCTTCTCTTTTGCTGCAGGCAGCAATCCACTCCTCTTCATCAGGCAGCAGGGTGGAATGTTTTCACCCGATGGGGTTTGGGTTCAGCTCAGTCCCATGAGAGCAAACATCTGCTCTGCTGAAGTGTCCTTGAGTAAGACACAGCACCACTATCAGCTTCATGGATGGGTGCTGGTGTCCAGCTGAGCCACTCTGACCTATCTGTGGAGAGAGATCATAATACTCATTACTATTCATGAGGACTCATTAGGGTTTATAGCCCTGCTGTGGACAATGCCCTGTCAGAAAATGACATAGGAAGTCATAGACTTTCAAGTGGCCATCAAATACAGCTGTTCTCTGTGGGCAGACGCTCTTAAGGCCCAGTGTGCAACATCTGCAAATCACTTAAATGGTTGCATTCTCTCTTTGTGTTAACACTTTTACACATAACTTCTCTTCTCACCCCCCCCCAAAGAAAGGCTTTTGTGCTTATGAGAGGATTGGTGAATTTATAAGGGGTGTTTGATTTCCCTGTGTATGACATGTAGCTATGGCTGTATTTAAAAAGAAAGATATGTCAATTAAATGATTCACAGGTAGCTGTGTGATGAAAAAATAAAATAAGCCATAACCCTTTTCTATAAATGTGATGTGTTGACGCACCAGGATTGAGGAATGCTGGGGTGGCGAGCGCAGGCGTGCAGTACTGCAGTGTGCACAGTAGATGGCAGCTAGTGTTACTTTTTCTTTGAGGCGGAGGAGGGAAGCACTGCAGTGAGGGAGGAAAGAGTGACTACAGTGCATCTTAAGGGGAGGGGGGTTGTTAAAAAAACCCACTAAATCCCAGCGTGTCCCCAGCGGAGCAGAAATACTGGTGTGGTCAAAATCAAAGGGCTTCTTCAAGGTCAGCTGTCCAACCAGACTGATTGAGACTAAATAAAATCAGAACAATGAGTGTGTGTGTGCATGTGTGATGTGTGTGCCCACTCAAACACGAGCATGTCTGTTTTTTTTAGCTGAAAAAGTGAAAGACAAAGTGATTTAGACAGTCAAATTGGCAGCCCGAAAGGCAAGCGGCTCACCGTGCAGGCAAATGCACAGGTGGACTGACAAATCAACAGTGGGCCATCCAGCAGAAGAGAGGAGGGCGAGTCAACTTGACAACCAGTCAGACAGAGACAAGGAACACTGAGAGAGATAAAGACTGCAGGACAGAGGGGAACATTTCTTTTCCATATCTTCAGGATGAAGTGAAAATCATACTACCTTGTACCTCATACAACCTTTAATTCAGGGTTAGGGTCAGCGTTAGTGTCTCAGGCTTAGACTGTGCTAGTGTGATTAATCAAAGCTGCACATAATACCTAAGTGTATAATGCATAATCAGCTCTGTTTCCAGCCACAGCAGAGAGTACAGTTAGCAACTGGTCAACACAGCGAAACGTTTAGCAGCTAAAAGTGCCACATATTTCCCCCAGGAGTTAGCATAAAGGAAAAAAAAGTAATAAGGAAGGGGGATATTGAACATATATTTTAAGTAGGAGGCCATGAATGAATGCTGATGTTCCTCTGTAACTGTGGGATGTATGAATAAGCAACTAAAGTGATAAAGCTTTAACTTGTTTAGGGCTTGTTCCCTCAAGTGACATAAAAAGTCCTACATGCAGAAAAATTAAAGAACAAACAGCTTTAAAGGGACACTCCAGGAAGTTAGTATTGCACTTTCAGAGATCCACAAGAGAGAAATTTTAACAAAGGAGGGGCCAAATTGAAGCAGCACAGGCCACCATGAGTCAATCTTCCAATACATTGGATTGTACAGTTACTGCGACTGGATAGTGTCCTCTATCAGGCTCCCTCGACAGCTCCAGTCTGTAACACCAGGCTGCAGGTTAAAAAATGGATCCTCCAGCCCAAACCCTGCTGACACTATCAGGGTTATTTAGTCAAACTTTAGAAAGCCTCTCCAATAGTGCTGATTTTTCAGTAAAGGAATTTGTAATTATAAAAAAAAGCACATTTTGAATAAAAAATACTCTAAGTAATCTAAAGTTTTTCCACAATGACCAAGCTCTGTAATGTTAATGGTGAGAACAAACCTGTGTGTGTGTGTGTGTGTGTGTGTTCTCTCTGTTCTTTATAACCTACTTTCCACCAACTAGGTCACATCATGTACAGTGCCTCACCCGTAACCTCAGTCTGCTGCAGTATGTGTGTGTAAGAATAGTATTTAGGTGTATGCCTGGAACAAGCTGCGTTCACAGTGACCATCTATTTATACTCACTGTCCTGTCCCCCCATTAAAAAAAGACATGATACTGCCTCTTTCTTTGCTCCCTCCTTCCCATCTGCCCTGACTTTTCGTCTCTCTGCCTCTCTTCCCACCTTCCTGTCCTTCCCTCCGTCAGTCATTTTAGGGGTATAGCTGTGTAGTTGGCAGACGGTGCAAAAAACATACAGACAAGGAAGGAAGCAGTCACAGAGACAAAGAAGGCAGAAAATTATAAACGATGGAGTAAAAGCTTAAATCAAATCAAATGTGACCCGTCTGGAGAAGCATCTCTCTTCATATGAATTTTCTTTTGCAGGGAGCTGGTTGTCTTTCCTTTGCTTCAGCGTCCATTAAACGTTCTACTTCACTCCCTCTCTACCTCTCATCCTTGCTCTAAATATCTCTTTGTCTCTTTCTCAGTGTAATTTTAACAGTGGAAAAACACCACTCTCATTGCTGCAGATCGATTTACATCTTTCACATCTGTTATCATAAATATCCCTGATGCTACTTCAATTTTGGATGAGATGAGGTGAGCTGAAGCCCTGTGTTTCACAATCCGATTGCACCAATCAGTGTTCCTGAAGGATTTGAGGATGCTCTGCTAAAGGCCCATGGAGGAAACCATATTTAAACATTAGCTAGTGGCTGTCAATATTGGATGTGATGAGGATGTGAGAGTTTGTGCAGGGGCAAGGTTTTTGTGTTTGCCTGGTAAATAGATGCCAAAGAGTTTGCGGGATGTCCTCATATCTAATGGTGTTGCAAAAGCTGAATGGAACAGCGACGCACTATATCCTGGTCCTGGCTGCATTTTGGGGCAAAACTCTAATGTAATATGCTTCTCCAGACAACATGGAAAGGTTCCCTGTGGATCACTGTCATCTGCTGTTTGTGTGGAAGTAAATCACACATTCTTAAAACCTGATTTTTATTTAATTTCTGTCCATGTGGCTGTCAAATGAATTAAGTATAACGTAAAATAGATCCTAATATTTGTATCTGTGTTGGATCATCTTGCAGCCGGAGCTTACATAAAGAGCCCAAGATACATTAAGCAATGTCCGACACACTTATTTTGATACGTCCTATGTGACACGAAGGCACCACAAAACAATGGGAGTTTTTTTTTTTTGCAGTGATGCCATAGAAAGTGTTAAAGGAGCCAAATAATAATTTAAAGCTACAATATATAATCATCTCTTACATCAGTCAAGTACTTGTACTGACAAGTTTGTTACCCTCTCAAAGGAATCGTTTGACAGCAGAACAATGAATCGGTGTAAATGTGGATAAAGATCATGTTCTTTGATTTAAAGACTTTGAGAAATGACACGTCTTGTGTCTGATTTGAATTTTCCTTTGTTGAAAAAAAAAAAAAAGCCTTTGTCAGAACTTTTTGTAAACACAGGTCCACAGGGGACAAGTCACAGTTTGCTCTCCGACGTCAGCTGCCCTGGGAAAACACTGTCACTGCCCATATTGAGGCTATTTTTCTCCCCAGCTGTCGATACCATCCGCCACATGGCAGAAGAGCTCATTGAAGAGTCTGACCTTGGGCACAGAGGTAAACACCTGGGAGTTCTCCTCAGGGATTTTCTTTCAGAGGTGAGAGTTTTACCACAGACTTTAGAGAGATAGACAGAAGAGTGTTTTACTTTCTTTGACTGTACAAATTATATAGCTCACCTATTTCTGTTCAACAAATAATATTGTATTGTGTTCAGGTTTGCTACTGTGACAGCTGAGTAAGTGTGTGTGTGTGTGTGTGTGTGTGTGTGTGTGTGTGTGTGTGTGTGTGTGTGTTTGTATTTTATGTGTCCAAGGTGAAATGAGCTGATGGCTGATGGCAGGTGAAGTGCTGCTGACAAGACAAACAATTCACCTCTCCTTTCTTTACTCTGTTTCCCTCGCTCCTGTTGCACCAGTGCCCTTTGCACACATACACAAAGTTACACATATGCAGATAGCTGCGGGACTCACTCATGCTCTGCTACTTAACTGAAGCCATGACAGCTGGCACAGGCTCATAGATAACTCGACACAAAGGCTGACAAGAGTTCTGTTATGCGCAATCAAACATGATAAAAAAGATTCTTGTCAGCATGAGCACGGCGTAGGCAATTTGACAACAGAGCCTTGTTACTGCTGATGTGCCATTTCAATGGTACAGACATCTGCATGTGTTTAATGCACTTCAGCATGCACAGTTTATGTAAATGTGAGTGGCAGCACGCAATCCAAGTTTTCCCTGAGAAAAAATTAGCTCATAACAATGATTATTTATCTATAGTCTCTATTTGTTCTTCTTTGTCATACAGCTTCATCCCTCGATCATTCACCACCTCCACTCCTGTCTTCCTATCCAGAAACACCAGGATTTCATGCTCAGCTGTTGAAAGATATTCTCATAATTGCTGTTATTAAATGGACGTTCCTCCCTCTTTTCTCTTCCTTTCTACTAGTCACACACTAGGTTTTAGTCCTATTTTTGGTGAGTTGTGATGTGATTGGAAAACTTGGAAACTTACATATTCAGCTATGCTGGTTCAAGAAGCCTCACACATGCAGATTTCACCACTTTAACCTGCACACTGTTCAACTTGCATTGGTGTTTTAATGTGGCAACGTTTCGATCCTTTAGACCTTAATCAGGCAAACTGTCTGTTTTGCAACATCAAGCAGGATTTTCTTTTTACATATAAATTTGGATCTGCTGGTCCCTCTCCAACGCACCTGTCAAAATAGATAAGCAAAGACTTTTTTCTTTTTGAACCACTTTAACTCGAAATAAAATGCTTTAGATGATCTGGACATAGTTGGTATGATTTTCTTTCAACCTTTGGACTCTTTCTACTGTTTTTTTCAGTCACATTTTTCAGACACTTAACATTTGTCTCCTCAAACGTTAATCTCTATCTCTCCACATACGCCACCTCCCCCTCCCCACTGCTCCTGCAACTTTCGCTCACTCATCTTCTACTTCTCTCCCTCTCATCCTCTCATTCCCTCGGCCACTCCATTAACCAGAGGGTCACTTTTCCAGCTGGTTAGCCTGCGCCAGATCTCCATCAGGTCACTGACGTACGAGACCATCCCACCATCTGTGTGTATGTGTGTGTGTGTTCAGATAGACAGATTCATTTGTCACTTTTACTCCACTCTTGTCCTCCGGTGTGATGTTGTAATGACCCGAGGCGGCCCAGACAGACAGAGGAATGACATTTAATGCTATACCTCTCCACCACACACACACAAACATATGAGCAGACAAGGGGAAACTGTTTTATTACAGTAAACTGATCCCTCCAAACTTATTAATGTTTTGTTCTGTAGGTGGAGTGGTGCGAGCTTGCCCTGCTGGCTGTGGAGCTTCTGCTCATAGCACTGTTAATACTGTCCAGAAAAACATGAAAATACACCATACAAATGTTGTTGTTTTTTTAAACTGGATGTAGCATCAAAGTGCTCTTTTCATATTATTTATGCTAATGTGTTATGTTTTTATTTGTTTGTGTGTCAAACAAGATGCCAGATTATGCGAAAGTACTGAATTGATTTGCATCTTGGTGGAGAGTTGGATCATGGGTGTGGGAAAATCCAATGAATTTTGGAGCTGATCCAGATCATTTACTATGAATTACATTGTTTTTTCTTTGATGTCTTGACAACGCCCTTGACCTTTTCTCTTCTTCTGGACCATTACAATGAGTTCAACTTTATTTTATGGGTCAGGTATATAGCTGCTAATATTGGAAACGACCAACATTTCTTAAAAAGGAGCTGATATTTAGCTAATTACCAAAATATTTCCAAGAAAGGCCAATGCAGTTAGGAGCTAATCATGATGGAATGGGGGAAATGGAGAAAATGTTAATTGCTTGTACCTGCTCATTACATTGACTTTGTCAAGAAATAGTCCATAAACAGACATCAAAATCTATCAGTGTCTCACAAAAATTCTTAATTCTTGATAACAACCACTGAATATTAAAAAAAAGACATTAAATCAATACTTTATAAACTTTCTGGACCTTTTTGTTTTGGTCCCTGAGCTGCAGGATCCGCTTGGCTGCACTCAGCAGGCACTGGCTGATGTTTTCATGAGTTATGTGCTCCTGCATCCCGAGGTGTAGGGCATGCATTGTTGTTTTCTGTTACAAACAGACACAATGGGAATGTTTATTACAGTGTATATCTGCAGTTGGTGAAGGCTTTGGTCTGATTCTATGAATCAGAGACCGAATCTGTGATTGATGAACGTATCACTTTACTTTGTCTTATTTACTTTGTCTTATTTACTTAAATTAAATTAAAGCAGAAGTAAGCGGAATGTGTTAATATAAGTCTTAAATAGTTATATCTTCCGACAGAAATCACTTAGAGTGTTTGGTCTGAAACACGGGTCTGTCAGTCATTCTGCTCTGCTGTAAGCCGAGGAGAAAACTTTCCTTGTATCCTACAACCTTTATCCAATGAGGAGAGAGAACGGCATAAAGGGGCATTCCTCTCTGTGTGTGCAGCCAAGGGATGCGCGTGAATGTGGTGACGTATAGGGACGAGGACCAATAGATCCATGACGAGGGCGGGGACTGCTAACTCCATCGGCTGACAAGAAGTTAGCCAAAACGACCGGATCGCTTACTTCTGCTTTAAGTTAATTTTGCTCCTGTATAGGGAGCTTGAAGACACTGATACCAACTGTCCTCCGTCTATCTCATTCACTGCTTCATCAACCAGTCTCTCTCTTTATCTGTCTGTCTTTCACTCTACCAATCTTTCCTCCACTCCTTTCATCCGTCCCATTTTAGATGGAAATGAGCTTATCACCAAGCAGAACAAGTATGATTATTATTAATGACTGTATGTGTGTGTGTGTGTGTGTGTGTGTGGCACGCGCGCAGAAACACATGCATTTCTATGTGTTGGCGAAAGGAAGCGATGCAATTTGGCAAAAGACACAAACAGAAATCACATAGAAAACTCCTCTCCCAGGTGATTTCTAATGTTTTACAACTAGATCTCTGCTGAATAATTACAGACTGTTAAATGTTGAATTGTCCTCAGTTCTGGACTGCTTTCTTCTTCCTGGTGTGTCCACATCAAACATTCATATTACAGACATTTTATTCAGAGGTCACTTGACGACTTCTAAATAATCACTGACTCAAATCTTAATAATAACCCTATTTTGGCTTCTGAAGGTATGATATCCTTTTTCTATTTTGTCCCTTCGTTGTTATAAATCATCAGTGGCCAGCTGAGATGGTACAAAATAACGATGACTGCACCAAGATATGAAGTATCCCAGCGCAGCTTTACTATAAAATTTATCAACAGTTATTATCTGACTCTGCAAAGCAGAAGGTACAACAGTGGCTGAGAGGCTCTATGAAGAAAGCAATCTAGTGTCCATAATGTTATCTCCCAGCTGCTGGAAGACTGTGGGTGTGGAAGATGCTCGCAACCGTACAGCCCTTTAGGTCACAGAGTTGACTGTCCTCTCACAGGTGTGAATATACAGTATGTGTTACTGTGATGAAGGGCACAGAGGAAGAAAGTAAGTGTTCAAACTTTAAAGTGCAAGATACAGCTGCATTTGGTTATTAGACCTGATGATGTACATAAAGAAACATCAGTTCAAATGCAGTGAAGATTACAGGAGGTTTTAACTGACTGATTAATTCCGATTCTTTTAGCAACTTACACCAGAAAGAGAGAGAGAGAGAGAGAGAGAGAGAGAGAGAGAGAGAGAGAGAGAGAGAGAGAGAGAGGGGGAGAAAAAAACTGGGCTCAATAAATATTGTTCCAGGAGTGAAGTCATCTGACATTTAAGAATCAGCCAGCCATGGCCAGGCAGAGCGGTGTGTATGTGCGTGTGTGTATTTGTGAGTAGACAGGAGAGCCCAGAGGGCACGCAGCTCAGACAGAGTCATTATTTAGTGACACACAGACGACGGCATGGCCTTAACAGGGACTGCAATTGTACACAAGCATGTACACACACGCACACACACACTAACACAAACGTTACATCCATAAGGCCCGAGGTGTCAGGATTTTAACGAGAAACATCAGTAATGTTACCTGTTGCTCTTGCCTCACTCTTCACTTGCTCTCTGCTTATGAATGAGCACAAGCACAGCTACTTTCAGACTAATCATTTAAGCTAGATGCTTTACATCTGCTGTCCATTACCATCAGTATATTCCAGACGTGTTACGTAAACCAGAATCTGAATAAAAGCTACTTCTGTTTGTCCTATTCGCAGTAAAAAACTTTTACAAAGACTGACCTCTGACCAAAATATTAGCTGCAGAAATCCCAAGGGTGAGATATACCTGTGGCATATAAATAAAATGATTTAATTATTGATATCGTTCAAAGACCACACAAAGGTTACATCTTTTCACAAAATTAAATTACAAATACCTGCAATGCCCTTGACAGACATTGTTATGGGGGCAAATAGCCTGTTAAATCTCCAGTGGTGATGATATACACTGAGGCAAGGTCGTGTTTCCAGTATGCTACTGGAATGAGAATGACATTCTTTGATGTTTAAAGTCTTTTCTATACTTTTGTGCCAAATTGGTGTAACTATGAACTATTCTCAGGGCTCTGCAACCTCCCGTTAATGAAACTCATTAGTATGCCAGCAATATTATCCATGAGCCACCCCTCCTATTGTTATAGCTTTCCCCTTCCTCCATAAATTCAGCATAAGAATATATAACTTCACTGCGTCCAGAAACAAGAATCAGCTGAGAACTTATGTCAAAGGTGCTTTTTAATCTAGAGGAACATTGGTAAAACAGTGGGGAATGAAAGCTGTAATAATGTGTGTAACTTTGATAGGACAGCTCCTCAGAGACAGTTGACAACCTGGTGAAGTAAAAATAAGAAATGAAAAAACATTGCAGTATTTAATGGTGATCACAACCATTTACATAGCATTGCACAGCCATTTCTTAGAAGTACAGTTTGTGAAATGAATGAAATGGACAAACACTGCTGATGTGAGAGACCCACTGATGTTAGAAGGGACCCCATAATTTTTTTTTATATATTATTTTCTTAAACATGGTTAAACTGTGAGTTAAAAGCAGTTGAGAAAGAGAAGCTCTACATTCATTCATTCATTGCTACGGTAGTTCCTGTTTTACTGACAGAGCGACAATATAGTGCAGCAGTTTGTTAACGTACTGTATAGGCAACATTAAACTTAAGGAAAAGGACGGTCAGTGTTGTACGGGAATAAAAGGACAAGACGTGAGACCGAATCCGAGAGTCTGCCTGTTTGTGACTGCTGCAACACTGACATATTTATCCTTCTGAGTCAGCTAAACAAAAAAACAAAACATTTTCTTCCCGGAACGTATTGCAACAAGTTTTATGATAATAACACAGTGTTTTATTGATGTTAGAGTTATTTCTGATTGTGAAGAAAACTGCCTCTGGATGAGTGTTTCTTTGTCCCTTTTCCATCCTTTCTGTTTATTTAAATCAGTCGTGTAGTCTGTGAAAAGCTTTGCCAAGCTTTATCTAGTCTGGGAAAATACCTCTGACAATGTTGCCATGTCTGCCATATCTTGGCTTGAGCTTGAAAATTACAAACAAATACCGTGGGTGTGGGTGTGGGTGTGGGTTGTCCAGGCAGGAAAAGTCGACGATATCACATCATTTATATTTCATGGAAAGTAAGATTGTATTTTGGGAGTTTAACCTGTTGAAAAACTGGATAATTTCAGGATAATTTAACCTGTCATGGACTGCTCCTGCTGCTCAATGTGATGACATGTGATCAAAATGTAGATCTGCATCTTGCTGCACCAACCAGTGCAGTATGGATCAGCTACATTAACTTTGAGTCACTCTAATGTCAGAACTACACTTGAAAGACTAAACAGTAAAATGGCTTGAGTAATGCAATATTATGTAAATGTAAAAACTCTTGTAACACATTGACCTCAGTTTTATTGGAAATAAATGAGGGAGCCTGGTGGTGGGGAATTACTCAAGATGGTAGTTTAGTGTAATTAAACATGGAGATGGAGACACTTGTGTGTGTGTGTGTGTGTGTTTTGACAGTTCAGTTTGCACTGTATTTTCAGATACAGCAACAAAACATGAAGAGGCATCTGTTGTTGTAACATTAGGGTATGCATTTTTTTTGTTTGTTTGTTTGCTGGAACTACACTGTAAACTTTTACATGATGGTACAACTACTGTATAAATAAGGAACATTGGACATCATTATCCTATTCATATGACGGGGGTTGTTTTACACGCATGGGCTCTGCTGACCCCTGACAGATAGATTCATATAATTTTTATATAGACATACTATATAATTCCCAGTCTCCTCTTAACTTGTTATCATTATTAACTGATAATGAATTAAGTTAATTATTAATAAATGTTGCACTGTTGTCTAGATTGTACTGAGCTACTAGGGCCTTAGCAGAAAAAAGACAGTTCCTTAGTCTAACCTCTGATCCATGTGAAACTAATCTGTGTGTAATGAGGGTAAAAGTGAAGCCTGTGTTTCCTCTGATCTACAGGATGAAGCTGGTTGCTTCTTGACCACAATCCTGATTTGTTGTTATATTACATTTAATCCCCCCTTGTAACAGCTTATATTTTATTTCATGTTTCAGGTGTGGGAGCAGCATGAAAATGAGGGATGTTAAGTCAACAGAGGCCACCCCTCCTCTTTTTCAGTGAGTCATGTTTGACACACATTTATTATCATTTAGAGTACAGATGTCTCAGTGCTGCTCTGAAGTGGTTTTAAAACAAACTTTGAAAGCTCATCAACCAGGCTCAGATGTATGCCAGGAGGCTGACAGAGCAGCAGCAGGAGGCCCCCAGCTCCAAATTGCTGGGCCCACAGGAGGTGCTGGTTGGACGAGGTTCCAGATGTCCTGCAGGGCTTCTGGTTGTCTCCTCCAAACACCTCCTTCAACATGCGCTCCCAGCTGTTAAGAGTCTCAAAAGCAGCAGAGGACTGGGGCCACCATTGCTCTGTCATCCATTCTCCTTCAGATCACCTCACTGCAATCCTGCTCTGGAAGAAGCAGAACAGCAGCCACTTTCTGTGATCCTTGATCGGTTTCTTCCTGCTCCTCTGACCTTTCCTTCTTAAACCTTCACTGAGGAGCCCACCAAAAAAAAAAAAAAATGCTGCTGTGGTGTCATTTCCACTACTGTACCTTGTGTTGCATGGGCATTTATAAACATCCAGAAATACCATGAAATAAAGGATTGATGGTGAACTGAAAAACAACAGTTGTCATAGAGAGGGTCTCAATTGAAACGGTTCTACAGTGAATGGAAAAACTTCCCACAGCTGGTCAATCAGATTTACAGACAATATTGGTCAAATCTGACACTGGAAAGTTGTGCAGGGAACGGGTTTCAGATCATCAACCAAGTGTTTCTGATAAAGCAAACTGGCCCTTTAAGATGCATTTAGCTCCCAATCCTGTCTGCTTGAAATTACATTTTACAGCTACTTTTTGATGTAATTCCGAATGACATACTGTAACGAGGATGTGTTGTAATTAAATATCAAAACAGTTGAGGCCTTTACAAAATAAGTGAAAGATCAAAGTCCTTACCAACCTACATTTTTAACCTCACATAATCTTTGGTGTCCACAGATGGGGGTCAGGATGCAAAACCTGGTCTCAGGTGTGACCCTCCTACCCTTTGTATTCCTGCCATCCACCACAATCACTTCCTGATGCAGTAAATGCAACACTTTTTTTCATCGAGCTACTGACTACATTTGCCAGTGATTACCAAAGTATAATTGGGGAAACATTGCAATAATAAAAGTAATTTCTCGGAGACAGAGTTGTTGGCTACATGAACATATGCAGAGACCGTCCTCCTATAAATAACAGCCCCATAAGTGGTTTGTGCAAGCAGCTTGTTACAGTCTGTATGGGTTGTATGAGAGGCTAGAGGCAAATGACCTGGTAATCAATTTCCTTTTAAAAAATGTTGAAATTCAGGGAAATATATCCAGAGAGTGCAGCTGTGTCAAGAGGGATTTGGCTGTGTTGTTACACAGAGCACACACTAGTGCAGGGTTCAGATTTGTGTGTGTTGTGAGGAGATTTTGGAATGTATTAGTGAAGGAGTCTTATCCTTAGCATGACTCTATGACCTAACCCTGAGAGAAACTGCATGGTAAAATGGCAAACACACACATGCACGCACACACAGACACACACACACAATCAGACATTGCTAGAGGCAGCGGTTGATGTACACCACTCTGTGATCGTAAGCCAAAAGGGGTAGGAGGGAGAAAGAGGGAGAGAAAAAAGCCCAGAGAGTCAGCACAGCTAAAATTACAGCCCTGTCACACCAAATCAGTGCCGATGACTGTGTGTGTTTGTGTGTGTGCGCACGCTTGTAAGCAAGTGAGAGCGAACGTGTTGTGTTTGGCTCTGCCTAAAGACATTGGGAGAAAGTAAACAAAACAAACATATATACGCACATGAAAACTGTACACACATGCGTATGCACAAAAGCACATGATGATGTTCTGCAGTCGATAGAGATTATGTGATGGGAGGATCAGAGCAGAGCCAGAGTCAGGCAGAGTCTGTCTGGGCCTCTATTATCTACTGAACACGCACTGCTCTCAGCTCACTTATAATTTAGTTCAGTTTTTTATAATTCAGTTCAGAATGTAAAGTTTCCAATGGCTTATTTGCAGATGAGAGTGTATATTCAATTATTTGTTTAAAGTATGTGGTAACAGAAGTTATTACAGTAAATAAGCTGAACTCTATTTACCAGATTGTCCAGAAAAAGTGCAAGATAAAGCAAGACATTTGTATCTCTTTGTTTAGCATGTTAAACATAAGAGTCTATGTGCACCCACAAACACTCACACAGAGTGAGTTGGTATGGCAATGGTATAATGCCATATGCTGGAACAGGTGGTTGTGCTCATAGAACTGCATTTTCTAGTTAACATCAAATAATGTCTCTCTCCTGAAGGTTTAAAAGTCAAGCTGACTGGCAACCATCAGTCTGTTTTCTATTGGTGTCATCATACAACAGGCCCAAAGTCAACTGTTAACTTTCAAACCAAAGCGCTATTTCTGGATTAATACAAAGTCAGACAGTGGTACCATACAAATAATACAAAACCCAGTGCCACTATTTGGCAAACAGAATTTAATGACTACATATATGTAGTCATATATAGTATATATATGAATAAAGAATATAGTTATTAACTTTTATAATCTAAACCTGATTCTATCAAAGTCCTTTTACCCTCTTTTGAGCCTGGCCCCCCTCTCATATCAGTAGGCTGTGGTCTTCTGCTTGCTCCCAGGGGACATTTTTGTTATGGGCCATTGGGCATTTGTAGTCTGAGCCTCCAAACTACACTAAAGAACATTTTACCTGCTGAGATAAGGTCAGCTGAATCTATTACTGCTTTGAAATCACACCTTAACACATTCTTTTTTTTTATTTTTTAATTTATTATTTCTGGTTGATTTTGTTTTTTTCTACTTTTATTATACCGTTACAGTTTCATTGCTGTCTTATCATTTTTTATCTGTTTGTGGAGCACTTTGTTAAGAAATAGGCTTTATTAATAAAGATTATTTTTATTATTATTTGTCAAAATACTTCATACGAAGATGTAATATGAGGTGGGCCTAACTAGCTAATTTGTGTTTCACTCATAAGGGAATGAATAAAGGCAATGAAGGAAATATTTATTTTTTGGCAAGCAGCTACACTGCTGAAGTTCCCTTGAGCAACAAATTAGAACCTAACAAGCTTCAGGGAGCGCTGCTGCACATCTGACCTTTGACCTCTGTGATGGGAGAGGAGCAGAAAGTCAGAGAGGCTCAGTTGTGTTTCGTCTGCTGTGTGTGTTTTATGTGTGTTGACTCCCTGTGTGTGAGAGAGTGTGTGTGTTGACATTGATGAATGAGCCCTACATCAGAGCAATCTGCTACCACGGCTCTATAAAACAACCACAAATCACTTCAGGAAACATGTTTTTGAAGAGGGTCTCCGATGTCAGATGTTGTCCTGACTGAGCCTACCAGTGAGGAAAGATTTCTGTGCATGCAAATGTGTGTGATTAGATCATATCTTCATGCAACTGGTGGGAGCACAACAATCAGTCATTGAACCCTAACGAATCATTAGAGTTCAATGTTCAAAATAGTAATTATATATTTTTTTTGTGACAGTCAAATAAATGAGAATGTAAATTTGGTGCTGCATCTCTTCAATCTTTGCACATATGTTTATTCAATTGCTTTTTCCCCATCAATTCACAGTGAGCCATAAAGAAAGAAGCAAATGTATCAAAAAAAAAAAACAGAAAAGGTGGTGGTCAAGTGCTTACACTTTGCTTTAGTTATACTGTACTTGCTTGCAACTTGAATCAATTCACACAATTCACACTGTTTGTCAACAGAGAAACTAAGCCATTAAATCCAAACTCTCTGTAGAGTGTGTAAAGACAGATCAGAGGAAGTTATACAACCTACAAACCAAATTTCTAAATCTTTGAGTGTTCCCAGGAGCACAATGATCTCAATGATTGTGAAAAGGAAGACGTTTGGAGAAACCAGAACTTTTCCTATAGGACTGTGGTCAGGGAGGTGTGAGACATTTCAGCTGCAATTCCACCACTCCACCAATTACAGTAGACCTTTGTTGATAGAGAAGCTATATAGACAGAGTCATGTTAGGTAAAAGGCCATGAATCTATAGGGTATAGGGAGGCTTCTCAGGGGGAGACTGGTCAGAACTGAGGGAGGGATGATTGCAGCTAAATACAGAGATGTCCTTGAATGAAAATCCAAAGCACACAGCCAAGAAAATGTTGGAGTGGCTTCAGGACAAGTCTTTGACTGTCCATGAGTGGCTGAGCCAGACCCCAGACTTAAATCCTGCATAGAACATCTGTGGAGAGACCTGAAGACATCAGCTCACAGGCACTTCTCATCTAACAGTGTCTGAAAGGATGTGTCAGGAAGAACAGGATAAAATGCCCAAATCCAGGTGTGCAAAGCTTGTACAGCCTTAACCCAAGAAGATACAGAGCTGCACTCATGGCACAGGAGCTCCTACAAAGTACCAATAAATGGTCTCTAGATACTTTTATGATTTGGAAATTTCAGTTTTTTGATTTTTAGTAAATTTGCAAAAAACAAAAAACAAAAACTACATTCAAAGTGCAAAATATGAAAGGCTGAATACTTTTCTAAATAATTGCATGTTTGTTTGTTGTTGTTTTTTTTTGTTTTTTTTTACTGTACTTGCAATTTTGAGGCACTCATACTATCCATGTTATGTAATTATCCTGACAGCAACTCTCAGACAGGCAAATATTTACATAACATTCAGTTAGCTTTTACTAATAAAAACCAACCTTCATCTCTGGGGGCCTCCTCTAGAAAGACTGTCTAGTTCAGGCCTTCGTCAGTATTGACAGATGTCTATCAGTTGTTTGCCATAAAGCAAGAGTGATTTCCCCTCTGAAGCTCTTGAGTGGATTAATAGCTATGATAAATAATACATAATTTTATTTAATTTTTTTAAAGTATATTTTTGGGGCTTTTTATTGCCTTTAATCGATAGCACAGTTGAGAGAGAGACAGGAAATGGGGAGGCAGAGAGGGGGGATGACCTGCAGGAAAGGGCTGTCTGTGCGGGATTCGAACCGGGGCCGCCTGCAGTGAGGACTTAGCCTCAACATGGCGCAGCAGCTCTACCAAGTGAGGTAAACGCTGCCCCAATACATAATTTTAATAAAAACATGAATACAGATTTGTATAGCAAAAATATATTTTTCTTTCTCAGCCCATTACTTGTCATACAGCCCCTCGAGTGCAGCCACTGGACTAACTGCAAACAAATTAGTTAGCTCTGCCTGCTATAAGAGTAAATGTATTTATTATATTACAAGCGCAACATAAACTAATTTATCTTTATTTTATTAAGACTTTGCTAAGAACAAGTCTGTACTGTTACTGTTTGGGAATACAGCATTCATAAAAATGAAGCAAATAGATGATCAATTCAATGAAACAGCACACGCAATTATTCACAACAAAACTTTTGAGTGATTGTGTTCGTTTTTGTGAGTTAGCCCCTTGACTGCATTTGTATGTGTGTCTCTGTGAGTTTGTGTGTGGGGTTGGGATGGGGGGTGGGGTGGTAAATAAGGTCCACTTTGACAGTTACCTTCTCTGAAGGGCAAAAGCCTGGCGTCGTTCAGTCTCCTGGGAAATATTCCTGTTCTAAACCTGGAAACAGAGTGGAGATTGTTCCTTTCATCTCCCTTACTCTCCCTCCCCGTTTTCTCGCAACTCCTCATTTTCAACCTCTCCCCCATTTCTCTCCACTCTCTAACTCTCTCTCATCTTCCTTATAGCACCTGTAATTTCTGCTTTCTCCCCTAATCAGATCCTAATAAGAAAAAGCTTGCAGATGTCAGCACTAGTTAATTAACACTCTTTCCTCTCCCCTCTTGCTGTCTCTCTCAATCTCTCTCTCTCACACAGTTATTATTTCATAGCCTGAGTAAGCAGTAAGAAAGTCCACTCCATTCTCCCGTGTAGTCATACAGCATGGCGTGAAGGACAGAGGTTATTATTGAGCCCACAGTGTGCACAGAGCACTGATTTGGTGAAACCATTATATTCTGGAGTCACCGTGTTTTGCCTATGGGATCTGACACATTCAGCTTTTGTAGTTGGGAAAGTACTTTAATGCACCGTTTTATTGGTCCAGGAAGTGGATAAGAAAGACATAAGTAATTCACTCACTCTACCAGCATGGCATTAAAGGGATAGTTCACCCAAAATTCAAAGTTTTTCTCATGTCGGGGCTTCAATACAAGAGGGACATTACAGACGAGCAGTATGGAGGTATTTGGATGTTTTTTGGTGTGTCTTTTTGAATGAAGAAAAGTGAGCACCATTCACAACCATTATATGGACAAATACTGCTGCGCAGACCCCCCCGTAACTCCGAGAAGGCACGGAGGACTCTGAAACTCTCCCAGCCCTTAGTCGACATGAGGGTGAGTAGATAATGAGTGAAATTTGAATTTTGGGTGAACTATCCCTTTAAATACTGGAAGAACAGAAGCTTTTCCCACTGCAGTTGAATTCCATGCAGCCATAATGTATTATTTTTGGAGGGTTATGTACAGACAAGTAGGTTCTTAAACCACCATTTACATACATTTTCATCTTATATTTACGTACATACACTTTCAGCTTGTACAGCTTGTAGCTGGTAACCAGCTCATAACTGGTTAAGAATACAGTATGAATAGAGCAAAATATCATAAAGCTCCTAAAGGCAGTAGAGTAGAGCGGCAGATTCATGTTATAATTTTCAGTAGGGTTCATTATACATGTGATCCCTGTTTCAGTATTACAATCTTTTCACCTTGTCTTACATCATTGTTGTAAAAGACCAGATACAGCAGCTTTAAGGTTACAGATCATTAATCATCGCCAATAAAAAGTCGACTTTGGGTAGGAAATTGGTAGCAAACACCAGTCTCCTGTGACAAAGTTAAGCTTTTGGTTGTGACATCCAACCAACCCGACCTTCTCCATCTGCCTGACTTTCTTCCTTCGCTCCTTCTCCTGACAGAGAAGAATCATAATTCCTATGGCTGCTGGAGGGCTTTGTCCCTTCACCGTGAAAAAATGTCATTTTTGGCCATTTGCTGAAATTACTGATGCTGTTGTTCCTCTTGAGTGGGCAGTCTCCTTGATTAATACTCACGATCTGTTTGACCTCAGATAAGTTAAATATCCATCTTCTCGGTAATATTAATATGAGCTCATACAAAATTTGTATGCACCATTCATTTAAACAGACAGGTGGAATAGGAGGAAAATGAATAGACTTACAGTACAGGATATTACAACAAATGGTAAAATAGGAAGTTCCTTCCTTACTTACTGTAATTAAAAAAAAAATAAAAAATCCCCACAATATAAT
Organism: Trachurus japonicus; assembly: GCF_045865225.1. NCBI lineage: Eukaryota > Metazoa > Chordata > Actinopteri > Carangiformes > Carangidae > Trachurus > Trachurus japonicus. The sequence goes on along the minus strand of NC_140914.1, from coordinate 21,982,478 downwards.
TAGAAGGAATTCATTAATATTTGCTGGGGTTGAGGTCAGCAGTCCTGTTCTTCAATTGTGTTTTTCAATTCAAATAAAACCACTGGCGATGCCGTAAACTTGATTTTTAAAGCTGGCTCATAATTCATCTTGAAATTCTGTATTAACTCTGTGACATTATGCAACCAGACAGTCTTGGGCTGTCATCCATCCAAACAGCTAATGCTTGGTACTGTATAAAATGTTAATGAGTGAGTGCGATATTATTCTCTGTGACCCTTGCACAGTCCAGCTTTATAATTGCCCACAGTGTAGCCCCTGCTCAACACACACACACACACACACACACACACACACACACACACACTTGATGAAGAAATCATAGACTTGCATACATCACACATACTATATGCTCTACATTTACAATTTACACACATGCACAATTTACACAAGAGGTCAAACGGGCATGTACATACAGTCTATTGCCCTACGGTAAGTAGTCAATGATGTATGAACACAAGCCAGCAAACTTATACAATAACTCCACCCTTAACATCATGTTCAAAACAAACTCTAGAGCTTAATAAATCTACAACCAGTGTGCTGTTTGTCCCAGTGACACTCTTTAACAAAACGTGTTGCATCGTATTATCAGTGTGGAATCACATCTTGCCTCTGTTAACATTTATTCCACTTCCACAGCTGGAAGTGTTGGACTGGTCTTTTTAACGACAGCATCTGCCAGAAGCTGCCGTAACTTTCTTTGAGCCTCCACAGCTTTCTCTCATATGCCTCGCTGTCCTCTCCTCCCACGTCTTTGAATTTCCTCTATTACTTTATGTCCTCTCCATCGACTTGTCCTTTTCTTTGTTTTAGCTTTTGTCACATGCACACAACAGAGAAAAAGCAATTTAAAATTTGGGTTTGAAACTATCAAACATAGCGTTTTTTTGAGCCTGGTGGTCTGCGACGAAAATCAGCACGTTCCCTATTTAATCTAAACACACAGATCAGAGACATCCATCACTGCTGTGAACTTAAAATGCCGTAGCCAAAAGTGAAGAAATGTGTCAACTGACAAAGCTTAAATTGTTGCCACAAATGCCACAAATAGTAGCATTTCTTTTTACTAAATAAGTTTTTCATTTTGCAGTGAAACCATTCGTGTAAAAAGCATTAAACATCATTCCAATCGAAAAAACCATCAAGATCTCATTAGCATCATAGCTCTGTGCTTCATGGAAGACTTCTGTGAAGACAATCATTTGTGTTTCTGTGATTAGCTTGTAATAGTTTGAAACCATATGTAGAGAGACTGTAAAAGACTGTAAATCGAATATTTAATTCTATAGTCTAATTGAAAGTGTTCGGGTAACTTATGCGTCATGTGTCTGTATCATACAGTATGTTTCTCATGAGGAGAAAGTCTCATTGCATTCATTATGCAGCAGCAATAAAGCCACTCATAACTGACACAGAGGAAGAAGACCCATGAAGGTCTTCATGTAGTGTAGAGTGGAGCGTGGAATTGACATTTCCTCCTTATTACTTCACAAATCACCACCTCAGTGTGTGTGTGCTTCTTACAATAGATTAATTTATGAACTCTAACTATAATGACAGCCTATAGAAAATTACTTGCAATTCATCACCCTTGCAACTGCTGTGAACCATACACACAGTCTACCTTAATCTTTCACTCACACACACAAACACACACACACACACACACACACACTCTAAGTGCCCTCTTGTCGCAATGAATGCAATGCCTTTTTCACCTTCTATCTCTCCAGATAGATAGATAGATAGATAGATAGATAGATAGATAGAAAGATTTGTGTCTGACAAGAGGTGTAATGAATTATTTATATTGCAATATTCAATTTGAATCTTTTAAAACCTCTGAATTAACATAACTTTTAATCTAATATTCCTTTTTAATTTGATGGGTGCATTCATTTTCATTTTCATCTAAAAAACAACAATTGTTGTAAGAAAAAAGAAAAACAAATGTAGAAACCACTTTAGGCTTAGGCTACTGTAAATCACAAAACAGATATTATGTGATGTACAAATACCTGGTCAACCCCCTCTTTTTCCGTTTGCGTCAGAAATCTCGACCCACTTATCAAAGCACCTTCTAACTACATCCTTCTCTCAGATCATCCTCACTCTCATCACTCCATCCTTCCCTCCCTTCATCCATCCCTCTCTATTTAACCAGCGCATCCCCCTCCAGGTCTCCTCCAAGGTACCATCTGGGGGGCATGAATGCTCCGACGGAACCATGCTGCTGAGACAGAACCCCCACTATGAGTCTCATCCTCCCAGACCAATAGCACATCAACCTTCATTCATCTTTACCACTCTGTACAATATCCATTCATCCATCCTCAACATTACATGACGTTAAATAATTGAATGGCACATTGTTGTGGCGTGGTCCTTGCTAGTGATGATACAGATCATTTCTGGGTTGAACAGGTGCAGATACGGATAATGGCATCTCTGTGCACCCCATGGCTGTGTGTGTGTGTGTGTGTGTGTGTGTGTGTGTGTGTGTGTGTGTGTGTGTGTTTTGCAAGACAGGGAGCAGAACTGCTTCTAAGTCTAAGTGACAACTGTGTCCAGAATGTCAAGGAAACTGACGCAGGGACAAAACCTCAGGGTCACTCAGCCATCTGCTGTTGTTCCTCATGTATATGTATGTGTATGCGTAATATCTTTCTAGTGTATGTGTGCAAAACAGAGTGTTTAAGTTGATGTATGTGTGTATGACTGTTTTACCTGTGTGTGTGTGTGTGTGTGTGTGTGTGTGTGTGTGTGTGTGTGTGTGTGTGTGTGTGTGTGTGTGTGTGTGTGTGTGTGTGTGTGTGTGTGTGCGTACAGAAATGAATAATGCTGACAGTTTTATTAACAGCATAATGGCCAATCATTCTGAATAGTATCTTAATGTGTGGGACTTGTGTGCGTGTGTGTAGGTGTGTGTGTGTGTGTGTGTGTGTGCGTGTGTGTAGGTGTGTGTGTGTGTGCGTGTGTGTGCGTGGGGTGTGCTATTTGATAAGGAGTTAAATGGAAGTGAAGACTCTAAATTGCTTTTGCAGTTCAAGCCGTTCAGGCTGGTTGTTATTATTACACTGATGGTGTTTCTCATAAAATAATCTTCAACATGACACAGTGAATCTACCTGTGAATCTGTTTATAATGGAAAATAAAGAGTAATTGCTTGATAAAAATGTTACCGCAGAACAAGATGCTGTGTATTGGAGTATCTGTGTACCATTACATCACTTTGAATTAGCCAATTATTTTCTGGCTGTCATGTGTGAAGATGCCTTTGTCAAGGTGAAATATCTGCTCTTTAGGAAATGAGACATTTGAACAGCCTGTTTTCCCACTGCAATCAATATGATAAATTAAAACAGAACTACATATGGAATCATAAACTATGCTCATTAATGGATTCCTTTGCAAATAATCAATTTCAAAAAGACTGACAGAATGCAAGTGTCTGTATGAGACGTCAGCCATGGTGAATTAACCCATGATTTGTGGGAAATAAATGATGTGTATTCTTTTGACTGGAACTATCTCCTGGGTAAACATTGAAGTTGTCAATAGGTTAAAGCAGAAGTAAGCAACTTCTTGTCAGCAGATGGAGTTAACAGTCCCCGCCCTCGTCCCTACGTCACCACATTCACGCGCATCCCTTGGCTGCACACACAGAGAGGACCGCCCCTTTATGCCGTTCTCTCTCCTCATTGGATAAAGGTTGTAGGATACAAGGAAAGTTTTCTCCTCGGCTTACAGCAGAGCAGAGTGACTGACAGACCCTTGTTTCGGACCAAACACTCTATGTAAGTGATTGCTGTCGGAAGATTTAATTACATACGAAGTAAAGGTTGCAAAACATTGAGAGTATGTTCGACACATTATATTTGAACACCTGATGCAGCCGTTGTTTCCCCTCTGAGTTCTGTTCAGTTCGAATTCAGGCTGTTCATGTTTTCTTGTTTTGCTGATGCATTTTTGATGAACAATCGCCGTCAGTGCTAACCCATGTGTCAAATGCAGTGATCTCTTGTAGAAACTTCACATAGAAACCACCCCCTGTTTCATCTGTGCGGTGCTTTTAATGTGAACCCGCCGCAGTAGGAAATATTTGATTTACATTAACTGGAACTTAACGCAGCTCTGATACGACAGTGAAGTGTGAGGCTGGTATCAGAGGAAATAACATAAAAACAGTAAGTCTGGATGGATTAGAGATTTGTATATGAATAACTCTTCCACAGCTATTTTGAATCCAGTGCAGAACATTTGGGTTTGATTTCATGAAAGTTACAAATTTGAAGCTGACATGTGAAAAATGTCAATGTGCATCTCAGCCACTTCTCAAAAAAAGTCAGTTTTTCATCATCATGCCATCAGAAAATTTTGCTATACATTTTTTATAAAAAAAAAAATAACGAGTGCATTAAATATCTACATACTATACTGGCCTCAAGGTAATTTATAGCCATTGATGTGTCAGTAACATACAGAACTCCACTTGGGTGACCCCTCTGATCACTCCAGTCTCTTTTATGTAGGAAATTGTCTCACTGCCAAAATGCATCAAAAGTTAAATGTGATCATAAAATTAATTCCTTCTGGGATTTTTTTCCCTTCCACTTGTAAACAGTTTCATACAACAACATTGCATGTTTGTCTAGTTAATGAGGAGTTAAAATTCCCCTGAATCCCTCGCTGCCTCCCCATTTCCCTCTGCTGCATCTCTCTAAGCACAGACCGCTTTGCCGCTTGTTTCATGTCCTTGCCAGACCAAGTCAAACTCTGCTTCTTCTTTTTTTTTCTTCCTCTCTTTCCTGTCCTCATCTTTACTGCCACCCCCCAAGTGTAAGTTAATGACCTTGCAGTAGAAAGAGAGCAAAGACAGCAAGGGTGAAATGGAGAGAGGAAGAAGGAGGGCGGAGGAGGAATGTCAGTGATGCAGAGACCTGACTTTCCCTTAGACTTTCAAGAGCCCTCTCTATTTCTATCTGTTCCCCTCTTTTGCTGCTTTCATCTTTATCTCTCGGTGTACATAGATTTGCTGATATGCTTCTTCAAACAGCTCACTAACAATAGAAGATCATCCAATTCAAAGCCCTGCATTTATATTCTTGTCACACCGACTCCCTGTGTGGGTTGTGTACTGTATATGTGTGTACATGTACTTCACGCATGTGTGCAGCCATGTCAGGTTTAATGTCAAAGAGGCGTAAAGAATATTTTCCGAGAGTGTTAAGTTGTGGCAAAACGCCGCAGACTGAAGGAAAGAAAGGGGGAAGGAGGAGAAGAGAGAATATTTTTTAAGATAATTTTTCTCTCATCCTTCCCCCCCTCCTCCTCCCCCCTTCTCTCTGAGATGCTCCAGAAGATAACAGGGTCAGGGATGAAAGGATGCACAGTTGGAAGAGAAGAGGAGAAGAACGACAGAGAAGAAGAAGAAGAAGAAGAAGAGAGACAAACAAAGGTTGACACAACACCGAGAGTGACGTTGTGTTTCCCTGCGTGAGAACACTTGATAGTGTCAGTAATTGTATGTGAGCGTGTTTCCTTGTACATGATTGCATACATCTGTGTGTCCTTGCACTGTATGTGTGTGTGTGTGTGTGTGTGTGTGTGTGTGTGTGTGTGTGTCTACTTCATGTTTGAATCTATGAGCTGGGTGTCAATGTAGCTTCTGTCCTCAGTTGAAAAGTGCATGTGTATGTACAATGCGTGTGTTGGTGTGTGTGAGTGTGCATAAATGTGTCTGAGATTGTTTTGGGAATCGCTGTGGTCAGCAATGTGGAATGAATAGTGTGTGTGTGTGTGTGTGTGTGTGTGTGTGTAAGCATGAAGATTTGCTGGTTTTGAGTTTATATTTGGATTTGATGTGCATGTGCTTCATGTGCTATGTGTGGTTGTGTGTGTGCGTGCATACAGTAGGAGAGTGTGTATGTGTTTTCCTCAGAGTTATTTTTAACCACACATCACAGAAGGAGCCGGAGTTTCACTCCAAGTAGGTCACAAGTGATGATCTCAAATAAGAACAAAATAACACGCTGGGATGCTATTATATTACAGTACACAGTACACACACATACACGTTGTACTGGCGTTCAAACATCTCATCCTGGTCTCAAATCAGACTCATTCTTACTGTTGTTTGCACACATTCATTGTGTGTGTTTTTATGTGTATGTTTTTTACGGTATTTTCGTTCAATTAATAGAATTTCATACTGTTACTTACTGTTTGTGTTCTAAGATGTTTTGTGCTGCCTGAAAGGTGCCTGTGTGATGAATAAATGATACAGTTGGTGTCATAACTGTAACAGCCACAGTTGTGTAACCGTCATTTATAAAAGATTCAGGTATGAAGGGGTCATGCTACATGCAGCCCATACAGCATGTGCTTCATTGCCTTAACATGATGTTGATGGTGCTGAGGGAATATGGAGGACCAGCGCATCAAGACCTTTGGTTGCATCAGGACCAGCATGTCAAGTGTGTTTCTTGTGGGTGTTTGGCTCCAACAAGTCTGTGTCTGGTCACCAATTGTGCCTTTGGTTTTCATGGTCAGAGGTCTCAGAGCCTGTTGGAGAGCAGAGGACAGTTTGCTGCCTTTTGCTGATGATGCACTTGTACCAGCTTCATCACAAATGTGACCTCCAGTTTGGTTGGTTTGCAGCACTTAATGAGAGTCAGCGCCTCCAAAACTGAGGCTTTAGTACTCTGATGGAAAACTGCCACGATGCCTCCAGTGATAGTAAGATGGAGCGTGAGATTGGAAGATGGTTTTTTGCCCGTCATGGTGGAGAGAAGATGAAGCAGAGCTTGAATGTGATCTTGTCTGTGTGTTGTAATCCCAGAAGAAGAGCTGAAAGATGTAGCTCTGGAGACCAGACTGGTGTCTGAGCTGTTTTGCTTGGCTGTCAGCCACACTGACCCAAAGCAACAGATTTGATGGATGCATGGAAATTATACATCAACAGCAGACTTGCTTAACAGTGTATCTTTTGTTTTTTTGTTCTAAACTCTCTCTCTCTCTCTGCTCTGCTGGGAATCTGCTGCACTTTCACAAGCCTTTGCAATTTTACGAATATTAGTCATATGATGCTGAAGCTGTTTAAAGTAATTAGTACAGAGACTTTTTATGAAGCTGCACTAATGGTGACAGAGGAGGATTGCACAGAGTAACAAGTCACTATTTCATCGAATGTCATCCAAAAACAACACTTAGCTGAACAGCTTGTTCGACAAAACCCATGTGGATTGAAGCCAACATGACCTGCAAAATGTAAGTTTTAAATTATACAGTATTACATCTTAAAGTGTGACCTTGTTCCTTTTCACTTTCAGTGTTTCACACAAATTCTAAGAATGTGAGACTGTACAAACAGTAACAAGAGTTTAGGTACTGGATGTGCAGCTGCAGACCCCCCAGCCCAGTTCAATAGTGTCTTTAAGACAGATTTAAAGGGGTTATATTTCTCATTGCAAAATGTGCTGTGTATATAGTATGTGTGTCGTCCAAGCTGGTCTTTTGCCTTCAAAATAAAGCACCTTTATGTTGAGTGATATGAAAGTTTTTTAAATTGACCCGAAGGGAGTGAGTGAAAGACAAATATGTCAACAACTGTATATTTCTCCTCACCATTCAGCCTCTATATAGTATATATATGTGACATACAACATCATTACAGCACTTAGCTCCTGGACACCATTTAGCACGACTGACCAACTGTTACTGTCCCTGCAGCTGAGCCACTGGTTAGAGTGCTGGCAACTGATAGTGGATTTCACTCCCACTCTGTCCTCTCCCTCATGAATTGTCTACTGTATGTCCATATATATTTCTTTGTTGTTCCTCCTCTTCAGCTACAAGCCAGAAGCTTTTTCAGTGCACTTCAATGAGCTTGGAAGTTGGTCAATTCATATATCAGAGTGCAAACATACAGGCGACAGTGACATGTTCAAGCAGCATGAACATAGCAGAGCATAATACATATAGTCTGTATTTAGGTCTCAAAAGCTTTGAGGGAAAAAAATCTTCTTTTGCTCTTTGAGACATGTGCAACAGTGAATATCTAGATAGTGTCTCCTGTATCCTGCTTATCTTTGATCTTGGATCTTTATCTGTCAAAACTCTTTTTTAATTAGTCACACTCGGAGGTAAACAACACTCCTACCTCAGAGTAAGTCACATATGTTATTTATGAACTGTCCCACATTGATTCTAGTAGTCACAGTTTTCATTTGAAAGTAAGTCATAGCTTTTTAAGTAACTCAGAACGAACAGGTCACAACGAAGTGATGTCACAATGCCAGCCTTGATGAGAGGTCTGACTGATTGCATTTTAATTTTCACCTCAAACACAAAAAGAGCACGGTGACATGTAAATGAAAACGCAATAGATGTTTTGCAAATTGCATTTAAATATTGGCCACTGTTGAGCAGATTAATAGTTTGAAAATGAAATGTCAAATCCTGTTTTCATTTGCGTTTTCATTTTCATTTCACTGTGACCTGAATATTGCTTGTCTATATGTAAAATGATATTCTTGTAATGCATTTGAATTTTCACTTGAACATTGTTGCTGAGTACTGTTAAGCAACTGACAATAGTTTTTGATTTAAACAAAAGCTAAATGAAGACAATTTAAGTGAATGTATAAAATTACACAAACATTAATGAGTTTGTCTGGTTATAGGCTACTGTTACTGCTATTACAACTACTACGTCAATGACGACTATGACTACAACAACAATATAGTAATAATGGATAATAATTAAATAATTATTTCTCAGCTCAGTTTCTCCTATAGGTGAAATAAGAAAGTATCCTGGTACTGACCCACTTCTCGACTAAAAGTTAAAAAAAAGAAAAAGAAAAAAGAAAGCATGATCAGCACCAGGTTTGTGTGCTGTGAATAGACTCAGTTTGGACCACATAAATGTCACAGGGTTTCAAAAATACCAGCAACACAAAATAGCTCTCACTGCTGAAAAGAGCAGATAGAGGAGTACAAGTGGGGCAAAGATGGTAATCATTAAGCACAATAATACAACGTTCTATAATACAAAATAACTTCCTATTTTCTTTTTGTCAAAATCAGAATGGACACTGGGAATAGATACTTTAAAGATAGACTCAGAAAATATGGCGCATAATTCTCAGCAATAAATCTGCTGCACTTCTAATAAAGCCGCTCCATTTATACCTATAAGGTATGCCATTTTTCTTTGAAATGGCTCCTTTTCTATTTCCTCACAACTTACGAAAAAGCATTCACCTCCCCCCTAAACTGTTGTAAAAAAAAAAAAATGTACAGATGAATAAAACATGGATGTGGTTTGGCCTAAATTAATCTTGCATATCCAAGTTTACAGAGGTCTGAAGAATTCAAGTACAAAAGTTAGGGAAAAGTGGAGACTCAGTGAGCTGTCATTACACTTTAAACCCATAAAATTACGCTTGGGAGAACTTGTTTAGAGAAAACCCTCCTGAGGTGCAGCTTCCAGAGGCAAGAAGTTTAACGGTCACTTTTCATCAGGGTTTAAAAACCCAAGACATGATGGATAGATGATTTCTCTCCCCAGCCTCCTTCCTATCTGATCTTTGTTATAGTGTTGTTACATTAATATCAACAGGTCAGAGACATAGGGGACATATTTTAGTCAACTGATCCAGTTTAGTTGTCATGTTTGATGGAGTTCCTGCAAAGGCTTTGTATCGTTTTCGCGTTCCATACTCATCAATGAAATGGCGTTTTAGAAGCCCTAAAATGCTTTTTTGGGAAAAACCGCTTCCAGAGTGAACAAATCTCAAAACACCACACTTGTATTTTCAGATAGGCAACTTTTGTGAAACAATGAGGTCATAGCCCTACCTCTCTAACTACAGTCACACCGATAGACATCACGTAACAACAACAACAATGGCAGACTTCAGGCTTGTGTTCTTCTTGTGTTTGGAGTTTGTATACTGCGTGTAAGATTTGTGCACACTCGACATGTCTTCTTCTCTGTTTTTGGTGTATATCTGTGGCAGCGTTACAGCACCACACACAGGCCTGGAATATTACTACAGTGTCGTTTTCAGTGGCTTTGTGTGTATGCAGACATTTCTTGAAATGATGCTGTGTATACGCAAAACTTTTTAACAACGAAGAAGCAAACAATCGTATAGGGAAAGCTCCATTTAAGGCCTGAAGCCTGCTTGCAACAGCCCTGCACATCAAGTTTGGGACATTTGGAAGCTAAGATGAAACCAAATAACAGCGGTGGAGAAAAGCAGCAAGAGCCAGAGAAGAACAAAAGCCATTTCAAAACGTGAAAAACGCAAGCGTTGTTCTGTGTTTCTTTCCCGCGATCAGCTGCATTTGCTGTCTGTTTCTCCTGCAACTGTGGTGGACAGCTGCAGGCAAGATGGCAGCTCATCAAGATGAGTGACAAGTGCGGGGCCATGAACTTGACCAGCTGATGAGGAGGAGGGCAAGAGAAACAATAGAAGTCAGTAAAGATGCGTGGTGTGGATGTAATCCCCAAGTGCTGCGGTGGAGCAGCAGCAAAAGACTCTGATTGTAAATTCACATCCTGATCTACTGTGTTAATCCCAGTGGCTCTTGTTGCTAGCCAGAGCCCACCATGTTCTGGAAGTGTGGTCGACAGAGGGAGGTCACTGCTAAATGTATCTTCACAGGTGTATTTGATTTCTTCCAATTTGAGCATTAGCGTGCGTGTTCACTTCTGCCTGATCAGGGGTTTGCACATTTCTCCTTTGGTAGAAGGACATCGAATCCCTCCGGGTTTGAATACGAAATGTGACTCTTTCAAATGTAACCTATTTTGATGTCGACAAACACACACACACACACAGACACACGTAGCATGTCACAACGTTCACCACATTGACAGCGAGACTGACAGAGGAAGCAAATGAGGATGACACAGACAAAGAGAAAGCTAGAGAGGGAAAAACAAGGAGATAGAGAGGGTAAAAACAGACACAACACAAAGAAGTATAGATGACGCAAAGAGAACAAAGCCGTGCCATACAAAATGATTAAACATACATAAAGTCCGGGTTGCCCTACATGAAATATTTATCATAGTTTGGAGTGTGAGCTGTCTCAAACTGTCCCTGTCATCTGGATCTAAGGAGTAATGACTTTCAGTCCACAGCCATAAACCCATATAGATGCAAATGTGGCCGCAAGAGGCAATCTGAAGATGGAAACTTTAATCGGAGGAAAACTTGAGAGGGTAGTCTAATGTGATCTTTGCTTGGATATTGTACATCAACTTATATTATCACTATTCATGCAAATATTTTGATCAGGTTTTTGACTTAACCACTGGATATCAGGAAATGTGGGGTGGAGTGGGACACTTTTAAAATGCGAAGCATGTCTAAACGCTGCTACACGGTTTCAAACTTTAGCCCCTTTAAAATTCACACACTGATAAATTTGCAACAATCCTTCGAATCTGAGCAGTCTCTAGTTTCAACCCACAAAATATGAACATTAAATGCCCCCTGCAGCCAGGGATCCGATGCTGCTGTGAGACTCTGACGAAGGCCCCAGTAACATCAAGAACGTCTAGCCTGGATCCCTGACTGTCAACGTAATAAGATATTACTGAGAAGGTGCAGGGAAAAGAAATTTTATATTCATACTTGGCTCCAATTTAACTTCTCTATTCATGCAATTATATGGGACTGAGCGTAATTCATGACTGAAATTCGGGGATATGGCAGGAATGTTTCAGGCAAATTTAAAATATCTATGGAAACTGATGGAGCAATTTGTAAATTGATTCTAAGGCTGCATCATGTGCTCCCACCACAGCCTTTCATGCTCGGCAATGTCAAATAGCTGCTATTTTCTTATTTTTCCAGATGACAGCTGTTCTTGACTGTGATCAACATTTAAAATATTTGTATGTTTGTACCAACACTTCTTTTCAATCTGAAATGCCGTCAAAGAAATCAAGTCTTTGTGTTGCTCACTTTATGGCGACAGTGTCACTTTGGGCCCATAGTTAGTGCTATATTCAATAATGCTGATTATAGTGTTTCTAATATTCTCTCAAGGTGTGGATAAAGCAGTCTAGCACTCATACCATCTGTAAGTTTTAAAGTTGAATTTAAGAAAGATCTTTTCTTCTTCTTCCGACAATGTCAACACTTTGTGATACTGATTTGACACATTATTTGATGCCTGTTGCAATAGATTGTATGGATGTACAAAGCAATTCTGCATAACATTTGTGCACCAAACATTAGGTTTTGTGACTTTTTGCATCTTTTACTGTTCCCTTTTGTCAATGTTGAAATTTTCTGTTGTGAAAACACATTTCAAAAGACAAGGAAAAGAAGGTAAAAAATTAAATGAATGAACGTCTTACAGTATGCCCTAAGCTGTCAAATGCCAATAGGAGGTCAGACCCCTGTCAGTAATTTTGTTAATATACTCCAAGCTAAATAGCCTTTTATTATAATGCCTTGCAAGATAATGGAGACTCTCCAGCTACTGTATAACAGTGACCATATTCCTTAGTTAGAGGTGTCCTTTTTAAAATTGGTAACAAGATGCAGACTAAGAATTAGAGATCAGTCAAAAGTCAATATCATAATTAAACCATCATTGCAATGAAATAGGAAATAATATGAGCAGAGAGAGAAAGGTGGAGAGAGAGGGGATAACAGAGAGGGAACAGAAAGACAAGCAGAGAATGAATAATGAACTGATGAGATCTCTTTTCCTCTATTTTTTGCCCACTTTTTCTCCATCAGCCTGGGTTATTCTCAGATCCTCCCCATCCCCTAACCTCACCTTCTCCTGACTTTATCATCTCTGCTTCTTCTCTCCCTCTGCCTCCTCTCCTCGCCTTTTCTCTACCTCTAAGCGTTGTTTCCACCGTTGCTCTCTCTTGCCTCTTTCCCCAGTTTTCTGTCTCATCCTTTCATCTCTGTTGTTCTCCCAACCTCATTCCCCATCCTCCCCTCCATCCCTCCCCTGCATTCCTCCCTCTCTCCCTCCCCATGGCCAACCGCTGCATAAACAAAGTTTCTGTTGAGAAGTTGAGCTGATTGGTCAGGCCATCACAGAGCTGGATGTGCACAAGTGTGGCCCGCACACACACACACACACACACTAACAAACAAACACGCACATACACAGATAGCGGGAGCTCTGCTGTGTTCTGCTTCAGTTCCCTAAAAACAAAAATTGTAGCCACGGGCAAGAAGCTGAGCCTGATGTTATTATACACAGATGGAGAACAAACAAAGTTTTAAACATTTGCTGTCCGGAGCCTCTCACACTATGTGAACACAGTAGAAGTGCTGAGTGTTCATGTGACAGTGTAACAAGTTACCGGGGCTGGAGAAGAACACATAGCTGCAAATGAGGAAACAGGTATTTTTGGAGGAAACAGGAAAGAAGGAGAGATGTACACCAGGAAACAGATGAGAAGGTTGGCCTTACTCTCCGCCCATCAACGCCCCCTTTATCTCCACGCCTCTGTTTTCTTTTCCCACCTCCCTCCTCTCCCACCCCATTCCTCTATTCCTGATGAGATGCTTTCTGACACTGCCAGTGGCTGCCGGTTCCTCTAGCTGTCTGCAGCATACAAACACACACACACACACACACACACACACACATACACATACATCCGTAACACATGCACATTCACTTTAACAACACATATTCCAACACAGTAAGTGCAATCAAGAAAAATAAATAAATAATTTACCGTATCTTATACAACATCACCAAAAAATGACATACATATTCAGAGTACTGACAGTTTTTCACTAATAAAATGAAAATATATAACATTGGTTGCTTGCTATGTACGCGGCCAACGTAATCATGTTACATCTGCAGCCCCAACTCTTTCCTGTAGGTGGCGCAGGTATCCATTCACAAAAAAAATTCAATGACTCAACAGCTCCCCACTGAGGAGACAAGCTCACAACAGTAATTCAACGGTATAGTCATAAATATCTTGCAGCAAATATTTGCAGTTATTTTCCCCATACTATACTTGTTTGTTTATCAGCCATTTGATGTTTGCAACGGGAGGCAACGAGAGCGTGCTGGCTCCAAGCTTTTTATAGATTAATGTTGTTACTCTATGTTGTACATTCTGTATTTTTGCCACTGATTAGGGAAGAGCTGTCTAGGATCACAAATGATATGTCATTAGTCAAGGCGGCAATCAGCTCAGAGACATCCTAAACACAGCTGTGCCAGTCTTCGCAAAATTCAAACAGTCAAGTGTTCGTAGAGAGAACCCGAGTTAGAGGACAAATCCACTCTCTGATACTTCAGGAATTATTTCATAGTGAAGGGGTGAAATTTTCACATTTATACCAATTGCCCTTCAACTTGCCTCTTCTACTTAGAATTTCTAAGAGAGCTTCTTGACAACCCGAGGAAAATGGATCTGTGCATGTTGCACTGAGCTGTAGTTGCAAAAAAATAAAAGTTAAAGTGACAGATGAGAAAAAAAGGAAAAAATATTTTCTACATGAGAAATGGTTTTATTATGCTTCAAATAGCATAATAAAGAAGCCAGAAAGAAGGCCATCAAAATGTAAATCTGTTCTCATCTTGCAACAGAGAGTAAGTGCATTAAGCTGCATCATCAAAGAGAAGCTGTGCGAAAAAATGAGTGGATGGAGCTGCAGTTTCTTTATCTGCTTCACTATTGATTGGACAGGACATGTGGGAACTAAAAGGGAACAGGATACAAAAAGCACTTTTAACAGGTTTAATAGCCCATACCCCTAACAGTGTATCTGTCTCATAATGGAGAAGCTTGTAGCTTACAACTGGGAACTGAGCTGAGCTCCAGCAGAACATGATTCGGACCTGAGGACATGCTGTGCTCCTGCTGGCTCTGGTCCAATTAAACCCACAGCCTTAAATAATCTGATCAGAGTATGCCTGGAAGACTCTCTGTCTGAAAACTCAACATGTCTCATGGATGTTCTCCCCACAAGCGCCTTTTAGCTTTATCACTGCCTGCGCTTCAGTTAGCAGTCCTGTACACCATGTTTCCATGTTGTCTGTCTGAACGTCCAAACATCCCAGAACACAATATCTCAGTAACGCCCTAATGGGATTTCTTCAAATTTGGCTCAAACATTCACTTGGACTAAAGGATGACCTGTTTGGATTTTATTGGACAAAGATCAACAAAGAATCCAACAAAATCCCGGGAATAGTGCCATGAAATGATAACTCTACTTTTTTTAAAAAATTTTGTTGCTGTACACAGTAAAGCTGGACTGCTTTTTAGGGCACATGTGTGGAAATCAACAGGAAGTCTTTTCAAATGTTGGAAGCATTTGCATTGATCTTTACAATAATCTTACTGCTGTGTTGTGGTTTCTACTGTATGTATCACTGCCTGAAAAGTACACATACACATTCACACATTTGGTCAGTAGGGCTGAGTTGATTATGCATGACCTCTCCAAATACCAGCAAAATGCCACTGAGAAACACACAGGGGTCTGAGGAGGCACTGGGCGCAATAAAGGGACAGACACTATTATATAGGCTACATTAGTACAGCCACACATATGATTTACAGAAGTGCACTGTACCTTAACTGATTATTCATTTGGTAAACCACTGTAATATGTCTCAATTTTCTCCATCATTCATTCCAGGAGTAAAGTTTCTGCCTAAAAACAGATCACTGTGGGGTAGAGAGCCAAGCCTGTGAAATCTGATGCACAAAAACACACTCACCTATAAAAGCACATAAATATACAGAAAAATCCCATGCAACACACACCAACACACAAAACAGGATTTTTTTTATTTTTTATTTTTTTATTTTACCTTACAATGTTTCTAGGTTGTTATGACTCAACGCCCATCCTGAAATGGTTGTGTGCGTATACTGTATGGGTGTGTGTGTGTGTGTGTGTGGTATTTGGCTTACTGACTCACCCCTCTTGTGTCTAAAGAGTGATTTTGCTGACTCCAGTGTTGTGTCTTTAATCACTGCATGTGTGTGTGTTTGTGATCGTGTGTGTGTGTGTGTGTGTGTGTGTGTGTGTGCACTGCAGGTTTGTGTCTCTCTGCACATCCTTGTTTGTATGTCTTAAAGTGTATATGTTAGTTTGTGTAGATCTACTATGTGTGTGTGTGTTGGCTGTGTTCATGTGTTGGCTAATGGGTTTTGTCAGTGTGACTGAACTGAACTGAGGTCAACACAGTTGATTAAAGTAGCGAGCTCTGCCGCTGTGCCTACACATTTACCACCACACAGTCTACCTCTCCAGTCTAAGCCTCCACTTTACTGGTGCACACAGATTAAAAATTTACTGCTTGCAGTGACAGACAGTAAATCCACTGCTTCACATTATTAAAAGTCTGAATGTCTGTAGGCAAAATGAGCATCTGAACTGGTATTAGTGGATGGAGATGGATGGGAGAAGAGCAAAGTCTCAGACTGAGGGATGGATCATCTTTCAATTCTGCGCTACAGCTCGCTTGAAACTGAACAGCTTTCTTTCAGTTGGTTTTGAAATGGGATTATATTGTGGATGCCCTCAGAGACAATATTGTTTTCCTTTAGTCTTCTGATATAAAACTAAATATCTTTCAGTGTAATAGCTCAAAAAAGCAACTTGGGTTTTAGACACATTTCTAAAACTGTTTCATCTGTTTCAGCAGGGGTATAGCATTTGGAAACTCTCCTTTGATTCATATCTCAAACTGGCTACCACTGGTGTAGATTTAAAGTAGCCTAGTAACAACCATCCCCGCCCTCACAATATCTCAATGAAACAATGAATTCCTGAATTAGGCTACTCTTCAATTTGTATTGACTTTTTCCATAAACAATTTACCTATGTTTTCTACTTAAAGAAGCTGTTATGTACTTATTCTATTGCTACATAATCAACATTAGCATTAACAACTCAAGTCTATGAGAAATGCTTTCACACTCAGCATCAAACTTCATTTATTTACTCACCTCCAGCTGTAGTAAAAAACAATAGCAATGAATGATGGGACGTCGTGTGTTGCAGTGGGTAGAGCAGGCGCCCCATATGTAGAGGCTATACAGTCCTTGCTGCAGTCGGTTCAAATCCAGCATCGGGTGGCCCTTTACTGTATTTCATTGCCCCTCTCTCTGCCTGTCTCTCTCAACTACTGTATACTATCAAATAAAGGCAAAAATGCCCAAAAATATACTTGAAAAACAAACAAAACAATAGCAATGATGTTAGCATGCTTACTAACTGAGCCGACCCAGTCCTGTGATTTTATAATACCGACTGAACTTCAGAGGAAAAATCATATCCCACTGTCTTGAATTTAACAATGGCTGAAGCTTGGCAGGATAGCAGGTAAACATGTCTTGCTAAGGCTGGCTGTGTAGCTTTGATGTCAGAAAATAAAGAATTATACACTATCATTAGCTGTTTATCAGCTCACTGTACTGCTCTTCGATGAAGCCATACTGTATGTGAGCTGACCCCAATTTTTGTTTTCCTTTTTTCGTATATCTATTGAAACTCTAAAATACTGTTCTCTGAGTGTACAGTACGCAATGTTCAGCTGTCAGACATAAGTGGATAAATGACTGAACTACCTTCAAGGTAAAAATGAAATATTTTTCTCCCTAGAATCTTCAATCTGTTAGCCCCATGTCTCCCGTTTGATCTTTGTATTCCCATCAGTGTGAGTAGAGTTGACACCTGACTGCTCAAACAACACAACACACATTAGTCACTGAACCCTATGTCCCACTGTGACACACTCACACACTCATACGCCACATGCACACAGTATATAACTCAATAGTATTTATGCCTCAGAGCACTTCTCACCATCTTGTTCTTGCGTACGCTTTCTGTTGTATGTGAATCTCTCTCTCTCTCTCTGTCTCTGTGTGTGTGTGTGTGTGTGTGTGTGTGTGTGTGTGTGTGTGTTTGTATGACTCCAGTGTGTTTGTGACTGCATTCTGCTGCTTCTATAATATCCTCTTGGCAGAGCAGTGTTAGTGTTGGTATTTTGCTGTTGTTTGCTGATTTGTGTGTAGGTAAGTGTAATCCATAACAGTGATTAAAAACTTGCAGAATGGACATTATGATTCTTGGTTATTTCACCATATTTCTGATATTTATTTACTATGTATAGTTTTTCAGGTACCAATTTTTTTTTTTGGCCTGAAAATGGATGTTTTCATTTATTTATTTATTTTGGTCCTCACACCAGCCATTATTTGTTTGCCTTGGGCTCCCCTCTAGCTTTAATTTGTGACTTGGCCATCTTTCAAATACAAGCTGTTGTTTTATAGAATTTATTGAATCTATTTTTTGATAGAAGACAGTGGGCTCCATTCATAAGTATATGCAATGATTCAAATTCAAACAGTGTGAGGCCAATTCAAAGTGAAATCTGTACTTTTGAGAGAATTAAACAGGTGATTGAATGGGGCTCAATGAGGATTTCCCAGGACTGTCCTGATTGGTTTTTATTGTTGAGTAAAAGGCAGCAGAGTCCCGGTCAAACCAGAAGCGCCCGCATTTCATGTCCCCGCCTCTGCATGTGTCCCAGGATGCACCAGGCCTTGTGGGCAAGTCGGGATATCACTCAGCTCACAAATCCGCCATACAGTGAGTGCGTGTCTGCGATACACGGATTGAGTTATCCCTTTGTCACTTTCCGATTTGTCTGCAGTTTCCTCTCACTTCATTTGTACACTAATCAGGTTTATGATTTTTTCTTGCAGTTGGGTCATTAAATTATTTTGGTCCATCACTTTCTCCTCTGTCTACTCTTTAAGCTTTTAATGGGCTTGCAACACATTTTCCAACCTTCTACGTTGTTTTTCCTCCCATTGCATTATTTCAGCTGCTAACAATCTAAGATAATTGACATTTTTCTTTAACTCTGACAAAAACCAGGGGAATGTCTGCAAGAAGAAGATGTCATCACTATAAGTCTCACAATGATTAGAAGATACAATGACTAAGCTCTCCAACTACAATATAAATTTGCTTGCAAAAATGTGTCCAAACGTGTGTGACTAAAAAGACACACAATGTGGTAGAAATAAACACAGGGCAGTGCATTTGAGGCAGAGTGGTTGAACTCACTGCTCAGTCATGCCTACTTTGAGAACTTGTGTACGTTGTGTATATTCTACATCACTAATTTTACACATGCACACACACGTACACACACACACACGCACACGCATTACTTTCACATAATGCACACAAGCTCTCAGCCTACGAACTCTGACTTTGTTTTTATTTGTTGTTCTTTTATTTGACCCTTTTTTGTAAGCCTCCACTGAGGCCTGAGCAAAAAAAAAAAAAGAATTCCACACATATTCTGTTTCATTCTCTCACACACAAAAACAGTGGGTCGTAGTGGTCAAGCACGCAATAGAGGACATAAATCAGTGTGATTTGTTGGAGGTGGAAAGAATAGAAGAGCTAGGCTCTTTGTCGTGTTGTGCTGGCAGCACAAGTGGACAAATCCTAATAGTATACTAATAGTTTATGACACTGGAAGCTGTCTGAGGAAATTTATTTTTATTCTATGAAAATAAGTTGATTTCAATGTTCACACAGAGGTAACTAGATCCACACTATGCGGTAAGAGGGATACTGCAGATGGATTAAATCTACAGCATTCATTAATGGTAAAGTAATTCAGAAAAAAAAAGGTTTGCGTTTTTTGTTTTCCTACACCATAGCTGATTCCCTGTCTATACAGTGCATTTGTCTCCTTGAATTATGTAGCAGGATATGAACAGGATACAAAACAAAAGCTTTTGGAAAAGAAAGAAAAGCTGTTAATTAAAACCAAAATTAAAAAATGTCCAAACACTGGACCTCCAGGCAAATCTGCAGAACAAGAACAGGCTGTGGCTAAAAGTCTAAGAGACTACCTGCATCACGGCCTTTGATGTTAATTGATCCAATGCACAAGTGAGCGTCAACGCAAGACAGTCAGTGCAAAGGATTGCAACATCAGTGTGACGAGGTTGAATTGATGGGATGACGAGGAAAATGTATGGGCTGCTCAAGTGTCACTTCTTTTCTGATGCTGATGCAGTTAGTGACTGACCGCTCCACTGACTTTACTGTGTAACCCACAGGAGGAAAGTGTGACCACACAGGGCCTCTCCCAGGCGTGACTGTGTGTACTATATGTAACCCTCACTCCCTGTGCAGCTACACCTCAGGCCAAAGCTCTAAATAATAAAGATTGTTCTCATTCTTTCCTTTTCCACCATGCCTGCTGCAGTGCTGCTGTACTGTAGCTTCTCTCCAACTTTTTTTTTTTTTTTTTGCCATTTGTACAATCTGTTAGCTTCTCCACTTGATTTCTGTCCAATGAAGTAGCGTCTGCTCATTAAACACCCCAGCATTATTTCAGCCAGACTGGAGTGATATGAGACAGTGAGGGACACCTGACGCAAAATAATATCAGGCGGACTGGCATTAACGCACACATGCTCCCACACGCAGCCATAGGTGTGTGCTGTAAAAAAGCCAACACATAACTACGCATGAACAAGCCAAGAACCAGACACACACGCTCACATGATAATTTACAGAAGACTGTGTCCTTGATGCGAGGCCTGAGGATCTATTTTGAGTGTCCCACTTAAGCAGTGAGGCAGCTAAAATCCATACATCCTTCTGTGGCACTGAGACATATACACACATGAACACATTTCACATCATCAAATGCATCACATACACACATCTATCAGAGTTGATTGTTTCAAATATGCATTTTCCATCAATTTCAGTTTGGTTTCTGACCTTAAATCAATTTCACTAATAAAATGATTGATATTGTTGTTATTGGTGACCGCTGCAAGAACCTTCTTGACCTTTTGCAGCCATCATATTACACTCTTGCGTTGCAATGATATGATGTGACACAGTTTTTCTATATCACGCTACTCACTCTGTCATTAAGAGGCGCTTTGGAAGTGTACAATTGAACAAATATGAACCCATTTGGGATCACAGAGGAAATTAAAACAAAAGAAAGGTAGTGAAACATTAAAGTCAATGGACATGGATGAGAAGACAGCAGGGCAAGTAAGGTTGGTAAATGAAGGAGAGAACACTGTTCACTGTCAGATGTTTTGACAGCTTTCAAATGTTCATTTAAATCATTGTAAAATAGCAGAAACAAACAGCTGCACACCAATTCCACACACACAGCCCCTTACACTGTCTCCTGCAGGGCCTGAACTTAATTTGAACTTAACACACTATGTTGACCTTTACGTAAGAGAAAAAAAGAGAGGCAGAGACAGGCCGGGAGGAGACATGGGAAGCAAGAGAACCCAAACAGAAAAATAAAAGCAGGGAAACACAGGAATTTCATTTTTATTTCATTCCGCAGAGTAACACAGAAAGGCAGGCAGTTAGGTAAACTGACTTGGATAACCACTGGGCAGCGAGGGGAGGACGGGGAGCGTGTGACAGGGGGTTGACAAGGGGGTTTGGAAAAAAGGGAGGAGAAGAAAGTGTTGATAGAAAGAGGGAGGGCGAAGAGGATAAATGTTGCTCCTGGATGAAAACAAAAGGATGACAAGAGATTGGAGGAGGCAGCTTATGCAGGTAAACGACAGGGAAGAAACAGAGCGGGTGCGCGGGAAGGAGCCGGTGGAGGAGGAGGAGGAGGAGGGAGAGGGGGAAATGAGCTGATAAACGCAGGGAAAGAGGGAAAAGCAAGAGAGAAGAGAAAGAGAGAGCTGCTGAGGGTGCCGGGAAAGCAGAGACTCCACCAGATATCAGAGAAGAAGAGATATTGAAACACACAAACCACAAAACAAGAGACCGTCCGTGTGTGTCTCTGTGCACGGACGTGTGCGTGATTGACAAAACACCTGCACACCCTCGTGGTCTTTGGCATCACTGTTGCATATCTCCCTCTGTGCTTCTGTCTGTGTTTGCCTCTCTGTGCGTCTCTCCTTGTACCTCTGTGTGTGTGAGCGTGTTTGTGTGAGTGTGTGTGATGGCCTAGAACAGTAATGTATGCCTTCTCCTTAGCTGGGTTGATCTCATTGTGTCAAACTCAGGGCTTTGACTAATCACTCTCAAATAAGAGGACTCAGCGAACAGTGGCACACACACACTCAGACGAGCACACACACACACACACACACGCACATCCACACAATAAGGCAAAACTATCTCGGTATATTTCCTCCATCCGCACCCCCCATCTCTTCATCTATTGCTGTCTCTGCCACACTTTCAATATATCCATCTTCACTCTCTGTACCTCCCCGTGTGTTTGCCTTCTGTCTGTCAACTGCGTTGGCTCCGGTTTCCTCCGGTGACTTTACCTTCTTCTCTCTTTTTGGTACATTTGGTTTCATCGCATTTCATTTTTAGATGGTAAACAGAGTTGAATGACAGGAAAGTTTGGAGGAAGACAATACCTGTGGGAAAGGTCACTGAGCTGGATTCAAACCTGCATTTTTATGCATTGTTCTATTTCTTTTGAATTGAATATCCAAAAACATTCCTAAAGATTGAAGCTTTATTGATTTTCTTGGGAAATAACCATCAGTTGTCTACAGTTCATCCGCAAAACATGTTCCCTGTCTTGCATGAGGACCCTTCAGCATAAGATATGCTTCCTGCCATCGGGGCAGCTTGAACCAGCTGTGAATGGTTTCTTCCCTCATAACAGCCAGCTGATGCCCTAAATAGAATTAAGAACAGTAAAATCCCAAAGGACTAAGATTAAAGGAATAATTAGACATTTTGGGAAACACGTTAATTCGTCTCGTGGCTGCAGCTTCATTTTGAGCATCCAAGCTCTCAGCAAGAAAGTTAATATGCATATTCCACAAAGTGTCAAAATTTTCCACTTCAGTATGACATCTAAGAGCCACACACACACACAAAAAACACGGAGCAGGTTGTGTTGGGATACAATGTACATATGGTTTTAGAAGTAGGTTCCTAACCACTGCAGCTCACAAACTTTTTCTCTCATTTGAACTCTGTTTCCATTTGATGACTTCACTGAACTCGAGTAAAGAGGCTCTGAAAATGGTTCCAAAGCTCGCAGCAATATAAATAGCAGTTTCATTTCAACACACTCTGAATTCACCAGATCACAGATACTCTACAGGGACGATATGAAAATGATTAGAGGTGAGAGGGGATCACAAAATGTTTCCCCCAACTCATCCTAAATTTATATCTTATTTTAGCCTACTTTTGCAGTTAAATAAATAAAGTTCTAAAGTCCTCATCCAAAAAGCTCAAACACGTTTCACTTCTTGCACCATGGTTCATAAAGGTGCATTCTGCTATATGGAGGTTAAATGCTCTGTCTCTGTGTTTAATTAATGTGAAATCTGGAGGCACATTTGTATGGCTTTTCAATTATTAAATTCTGGTATAATACCTCACCAGGTCTTGTCTGGCAGTAAGTGTGTGTGCAAGTGTGTGCGTAACTGGTGCTCTAATTTCCGTGTGTTTTTAGATTCTTACACAGGTATAAATTTACTTTGTCCTGAAAGCCCAGATTTACTGTTACCTCTCTAATAGAGGCTGAGGAGCAGGTGCATGCCTGCATGATTGTGTGCTCTTGCGTGTGCCTGTCTTATGAGTGATTGCCGTTCGACCTTTCATTCTGGCAACCTCTCCTGGATTGCATTCGGATCAAGATGGCAAGTACTCTGAATGTGTGAGTGTGTGCACGTACGGGGGTGCATGTGTGTGGTTTGATGGATGCCACAGATCATGGCTGTTGGATTGCATTGCGGTTTGCCGGCCTGGCCAAGTCATATCACATTAACACACACACGCACACACACACGCAAACAAACAAACAAACGCTCTCTCTCTCTCTCATGAACAGATGAATGAATGAAGGTTGAGATGATAAAGAATGAAAGGAATGTGGTCTGGTGTGTGTGTGTGTGTGTGTGTTTTGTGCTGATATGCTATCTATCTATCTATCTATCTATCTATCTATCTATCTATCTATCTATCTATCTATCTATCTATCTATCTATCTATCTATCTATCTATCTATCTATCTATCTATCTATCTATCTCACTCACATCTCTATACTATAATATCAATGAGGAGAGAAGTTATTGTGTGTTGTATGGATATGGATATCTGTTGTATAGCCGTACATTGCGTCACCTCACAGCATGGAAATCACGAGTGCTGCTGCTTCTGCTGCTGCAGCAGCTGGCCTTGTCAGTTTGAGACGTACTACTCACTGCAGCCTACTGGGGGCACTGTGAGCCATACATTATGTGCTGCTGTCAAAGTGGAGCAGCAGAAGCAGCAGTGGTATAAGCAGCTGGGTATTTGCAGTGCTGTGTGTCTGTGTTTTTTGTTGTTAGTTTTTTTTCAAGTTGGGTGTGTGCTAAGTAAAGTGAAAGGAGAGAGAGGGACAGAGAGAGGGAGCAGTTTTCAAATAACTAAAAAGGTGCAATTGCTTTTGTCCCGTAGCTGTTAACTGCTCACATTTGCACTGATAGAAGTCTGCACTGCAGTGCTAAGTGGTTTTGTCATTAGAATTTAATTGTTACCACCAATAACACTTCCACAGTGGTAAAAGGCCATATTGACATCTTCATTGTAATTTTTGAGGCAATGCTTCGATGTCTTTGTTCTACACATCTATCAAAGTATCACGCATTGTGTAGCTGGCCCAGTTGTCGCTAGCATGCCTCATCTTGGCAAAGGTGCTACCTTTGAGCTACACAGGAACCTTTGCCAAGCCCTGACGTATCTGCTCTGCTTTCAACTGCTGCCCACATAACATGGGTTTAATGTCACAATCAATCAGTTCATTTCTAAACAGTTTGGACAAGAATGTCAGTGAAGACATACAAGATGTCCTGGGGCAAAAATTTATCAATGATTATATATTTAAAGAGTCATTATTTGTTTCTGCCAATCTGCTGTCATTTCCCCTCAACACAAGTGTCAGGATGGAGATGGCATACACATGGTGCACATGGTGGCAGCCTGGAGGTAAGAGGAGCTCCCCTGTTACGGTGACTGTCACAGATTAAAATCCCAGGATTCATTTAAAATAACAGAGCAGGGGAAAGTGAATTTTGGAGGCTGCTTTTGTCAGTTTTCAAGTAGTAAACATAATAAAACAGGGTTAATGCACCTTCTGGAGCTCACAGCTAAAGGTAAAGTATAACAAACGTGTAAAATGTATAGAGGGGAATCTATATTATGGAGAATAGACTAGAATAAAATGAAACAGAACAGAATAGAATAGGCCTGATTAAACTGAGACTAAATAGGCTTTGGCAATTCAATAGGCTTGATAGAGACCAAAGTGTGCCAGTTCTTGGACATGTGTTTGTATGAATATAGGTCAATATGTGTGACTGCATGTGCATCCTCTTCATCTTCATCTGCATGAGTATCCGTGTGTGTGTGTGTGTGTGTGTGTGTGTGTGTGTTTTGAACACAGAAGGCTTGGATTCAGCATCAAAGGCCCATTCACAGTGAAGTGGCAGAGGCAGTCTCTCTGCCTGCCACCAGCTCTAATTAGTCATTCACACTGGTTATCGCCAATCAGCATCTCCTTTTAGCTCTCAAGAAGTAACACCACACGGACACACACACACACATACAAATACAAACACAAACACACACACACACACACACACACAGATGCACTCCTGTGTTGAAGAAGCAGGGATGACGATAGGCTTACAGGGGATATCACAATATGAACAGCCCAGGAAATAGACTCTGAAACCTGCCAAACTCAAAGAGGTTCAATGAAGGAGAGTGTTTAATTGAAATTGACAGGAGCATATGAGGTCCCCCTGTGCAGGTCTGAGACCAAACTACTCTTTGGGAGCTGATATCTTTCTCCCAGCTGCGGTGATTCAATCATGACATTAGACATAACTGAATAAATGTGCTTTGTCTTTTATTCCAAATCCAGAAAATGCTGACCCTCGATTCGGTTTAAAAAAGGCACAGTCCAAAAATTGATTTTCTCATTACATGTAACAACGCCTGGAACACTGTCATTCATCTTGAAACATTTAAAAACCTTTTAGTTTTCTTAAACTCTGAACCAACTTAATATTAAATTTGTCTCATTTACACAAGGGCAAGAATGTAGTCCTTCTTCTTTGCTTTGTCTTCTTTGTCCACTTGCTACTCAAATTTATTTTCCACTGTTTGGATACCGAATGAAAAACGGGGTCTTAAGTGAATTAAAATTCAATGGGAATACCAAAGAAATTTTAGCGTTTCAGAGCCACTTCTACTAAATTCATCCATTTTAATGACAGCAAAACCATACTGAAAAATCACTCCAACAAATGAATGTCTGTGGACATGTTATAATAAGTATAAGTAAGTAAGTATTGGGAAGAGAATACATTTACATTTCTTCGAAATCCAATTAATGCATCAATCCATGTTTTGGTTCTTCACATGTATACTTAATATTGGCTGATAATAACTTTAAAGATGTCTTCGGCTATATACACATGGACAGTAAGTACTTGCTCCGGTACTTTGAAGCAGAGCTTTTAGTCAACAGAACAAATAATAACGATGCTACATTAGATAAAAGCAGAATATTCTTCAACAAAGACACAGAGAAGTCTGTGTTTGAAGTTGTTCCTTTAATTTCATTTGTTATGACTGTCTAACTTGAGAAAGTGTGATTTTGAGATAATGTTATTTAAATCCAGATAAACTTTAAACATGCAGTTGGTCAAATGACTTGTTGCCATATCAACAGCGTTTGTTTTTATCCTACAAGCTTTTTATTCCACAGCCAGCCAGTGCATCCAGTAGAGTGTTTCATTAGGCTAATACACTGCAAATAGACCATATAACAATCTTCTTATATAAGCAATTACTGCTACAGTTTCAACTTTCGCCTGTTTTGGAAGGTTATAAAACCAAGAGGATCTATACTTGAACTCAGGTAATGCAGTTGTTTACTTTGTCCACCTCTGAACATATAGGTGCATGAACTTGTGTTTTTGCATGAGTGACTGTGGAAAGACTCGATGTTTCATCTCTATTCTACCCAAATCCACAGGTAAATAACCTTCCAACAAAGAAAACAAACAAAACGAAAATGAAAAGAGCAGCCACTGGTATAAGAAGGCAATCACCTGAGGCAATCCACAACACATTTCTTTTATGCTAATGTGACCCCCCCCTCCCCCCCCTCTTCTCTCCATCTCTTACCATCTTGCTCAGTGGTGATTATCCATCTGTGGAGAGTCTTTGGTTTGAGAGGTTTAGAGAGAGTTAATGTGTAATGAAAAGGCACAAAAACAAAAAAGGTAAGAAACAGGTTAGCAAAGAAAGGCAACACAATGAGACAGGAGGAAACGTGTGTTTTTATTTGCCTATCAAGTATGCACTGAAGCAGGAAACAGGTCCATCACTGGGCTGCAGGGAATCACATTTATACCTTATGGGAAGTGTAGAGTGAGATGAAAACAATGAACGAAACCACGCGGGGGAAGCTGCAGACAAAAAGATGCGAAAGAGCACACACACACGCACACCCGCATACCATACACACACTTGGGAGTTAGCGCCTGGTCAGATCATCTCTTTCCAGGTCAGTCTCTTCGCTAGCAGCCCCTGATGGGACATCAGCAGGGAACATGTTCACTTGCCTCCATGATGTGAAATACTTGTGGTTGGATCTGATTAAAAAAGTGTAACACTGAAACTTGTTTAAGAAGTCTCGGTAAGTAAGCACCCTCCTTCTCTTTCTCCATTTCATCTACTCTCTCTCTCCTAATGTTCCCATTTATGCCCTTAAGTTTGTTTTTTCCACTATTTTTTCTCTCTCGTCCTCTTTTCTCCCTCCCTCCCTCCCTCCCTCTCTCTCTCTCTCAGCCCTTCCACCCACACTCCCAACCGTTTTTACGTCAGCAAGCATCAAGAACAGTTTGTCACATTAGTTAGCTGCTGAGCAGAGAAGTGAGAGAGGCAGAGAGCGCTGACCTTCCTCAAGACAAAGGCTTTCTGCATCTTAAACA
Source organism: Trachurus japonicus (assembly GCF_045865225.1). NCBI lineage: Eukaryota > Metazoa > Chordata > Actinopteri > Carangiformes > Carangidae > Trachurus > Trachurus japonicus. The sequence continues at coordinate 21,954,399 of NC_140914.1, read as the reverse complement.
GCAAATCTTAAAAATCTATAGAGAGAAAAAAAACTGGAGCTTGCAGATGGTTGGTCTCTGTTTATACGGCAGGCTATTATCATGTTTAAACCCACTGTCACTGCCGTCACTATTCATCACATACACACACAGACAAGCACAAACACTGAAATTCAAATCAGTAATGAGAATAAAAACACTTTCCCCAAGGCTATACATATGTGACCGCACTATGAATAGGAAACTTTTAAGGAAGAAATAGACTGGTATGTATAGATACTGATGCCTTTTTGACAGCAAGTTCCCTTCTCTGGACCATCTATCTGTCCCTTTGTGCCTTGTCGGGCCACCTCTCTGCCCCTTTGTGACTACACTGTGAGTAACACCATCAGTGATGCCATGTCTCAGCAACATCCAGGCTGCTGAAGGTCGATCAGCGGCCACCGGGCCTACAGCCCTTAAATGCAGCCCTTTAGTTCATTTGGGTAAAAAGTGCTTTTTTGCTGCATTTGTCATCTTCAGAAATGACATGTAACTTTCTTTCAGCAGACAGGGTGTCAGTCAGGGTTTAACTCCATGCCCATTCATATAAATGTAAGAAAACAACACGGTAACAGGCAATAATAGCGAATTGTTGTGTATTTCTTACAATCACTGCCAAACTGTGTTATTGTGGGCTAGAATCTATTCGATCATAATCAACTAGCTTGAAAAAAAAAAGTTGGTTGTTTCCCGACTGATGATGAGGATCCTCTTCTTTTCTTGTGTCAGCTCTCTCTGGCAATCCGCCGGGACTTCTCCCGGTGCCTCGCAAAACTATGTTTTCAATGAGGCCTCTGACCTTAACCACTGAGACTAACAACACAGCAGCTCTCTGATCTGCTTTTCCAATGTCCTGTTAGGTGACTGCACCTTTAGATCACTGACAGCTGCTTCACAACACACACACACACACACACACACACAGACAGAGTGCCAACCAGCACTACTTGGCATTCTCTTGTGGGTAACGTCAGTGTGTGTGCGTGTGTGCAAGTGTTTAAGGCGTATGACAGCGCTGATTGAACCACAATCGGACAATGAATACCAATCTGGGCATTCCCAATCTTTTCTACCTGCCTTTCTCCTTGTCTGTCCTTGTGTGACAACACTCTTGGTAACAGCAGCAGCACGGTTGCCATGTCTGTCAGTGTTATCTGTGACACAGAGACTCCAGATACTCTTTAGGGGTCCTTCAGGAGGATGAACGGAACAACTAACAAAATGGAGATTTCACTAGACAGTATCCCATGCAGAATTTCCTCGATTTGACCACTGTCACCTCACAATTGTGGTAACGTATAGTGTATATTCTATTGCTTTTTTAACTTACAGTAAACTGGAAACATCCTTCCACAATGCAGTTTGGTGTACTTGCCTGAAACAACCTCTTCTCTGTAGTGTAACAATGCATTACAATCCACTGGCAATGTAGTCATGGAGTAAAACCTAAAGGTGTTCAGAAAAGAAAATTGAATTTGAGCCCACTGTGGGTCTTAACATTAGTGTAATAACTCATCTATCAGACGATGTAGCCCAAACTTTGTGCAAAATTCTATTTTCGAGTAAATCCGGGATGTGGTATTTTTTTCTGCATTGGACAATGCAGGCGCACGGATTATGTGTCACGTTGCTCATCAGCCATTGATATTGGATCCGTCATCCGTCAATCAAACGTCTGAGACACACACACACACCGAGTTCGGTCTCGCCCCAAACATTGAATATCCTGCCCGCTCGATAACGGCCAATCAAATTCGTTTTCCTTACTCGGGTAAACTTGTGGAAGGAGGCGCGACGAACAGGACAAATGGCCATTTCTGAACACCTTGAAGAGGCTTAATTCACTTATTTTTTGTGGGTTTTTTTTGCAGTAAATCATCAAAATAAAAAAAAGAAGAGAAAAACCTGAGAATAAATACAATTTGTGTGATGTCATATGTGTATATGACATCAACGATGATAAATTCGGTCATGTCATTACATCTGTGAAGGTAACTGAACCGATGTGATATTCCCTCAGTTGCAAACAGCTCCATTGTCTTCTCATGCACACACAGTACACTCAGAATATCAGATAATATCCTGGTCGTGGCCATATTTTTGGATGAGCTATTTATATTCATCTTCATATCTTTTTCATGAATGCGTCTGAATATCCAAATAAACAGAGGGCGCTGGATGTTACCATGGAAATGAAAGTCCCACATAAAGAGAAATCTAACAGAATAGTGAATGGGATAAGCAGTGTTCACACTGTCACACTGGCTTTCACAAAAAAGAGCATGCAGTCTAAAGAGCTTGTGATGTTTGCGTGCATCAACTCACGAGCAGTCCAGTCTCTACCTCAAAACATTATATTTGTCTTTAAACTTTTTGAGTCAAGAAGCTTCATGGAGCTCCCTCTCTACTTTTGTCACCACAGTTTTTGTCTGCTTCCATGTCACATGAATGTTTAATGTCTTTCTTCTCTTCATATATATATATATATACAGTATATATATATATATATATACACACGTATATACACGTATATATTTAATACATATGTGTGTGTCTCTCTCTCTCCGTCTGCTCTCCATCTCCGTCCATCCCACCATGTCTCTATGCACTTCTCCTCATGCATTTTTAGCCTCAGTCTGAACACTCGTGCTGTCAAAGCTGATCTCAAAATAAAACATGACACAAATGCAAAATGCTGTGGAAGGAGGAGAAAAGGAAAAACAGGGGAAACAAAACACAAAAAAAGGTAGGCAAAAACAGTAGGGGTTAGAGGAGAGGCATGAGAGGGTCAGGTTGCCTTGAGCACAGTTCACTCTAGTTATTTCCCTCCTTTGATTCATCTTGGTTTACTTCACCCTCTTATTATTTCAGTGCACCAACTACTTTCGCTGCAGTTTGGAGAGACAGACTCATCATTTTGACCTGTAGGAGAGAAATGCAGATGGCAAGATGCTCCACTCCTCCCTCATCCCTCACTTTCCTGCCCATTTTTCTCCTCTCTTCTCCCCTCCACCCCTATTGAATCAGAGATTCGACTACGATTAATTAGAAAAATAGGAAGTAAGGAGAGAGGTAATGACACACAGTAAGTCCTTTTTCATACTGTAATATATTTTTAGAACATGTGGACATTTTCCAAAAGTGCAGTTATGCGAGTTGGTTTCTAACATTATATCAGTGACTAACTTGCAGAGGGTCGATGACAGCCTTGACAAACTGTGTTAAAGGTTTTTTATTTTATTTTGCTCAATACACTTCCAGGGAAAAAAAATCAGAAAAGATACAAAATCAGAAACACAAGAATTAGAAGAAATACAACAACAAGAAAGTGTTGTAAATATGACATGCAGCATAGATATTTGCAAAACAAAAACACCTGAGAGAAAAAAATGCTGCATATCCAGACAACATGTCAGGAAGTCCTCCCAGCCTCTAGGGGAGCACTGGCTGAGAAGGAACACCTTTAGCAAAAGCAACCCGAGGCCAGAATTATGATCTGACCTTTGACCTCTTTTTTAAAGGGGAATTGCTGGTCCAACCTGGACCTTATTTCTAGCATAAAATACGATCATTTACTCACCCAGATAACTTTGGTGTCATTACAAGTCGTTCCGCCAAAATTAGATCTAGTCGACAGCCGCGTATATCCGTATAATGCGAGTATACGGGGCAGTGGAATGCAGCCTCTACATAACACATTATCTGTTGTGAAACTCGTTCATTTCACCAATATTTTGTTATGATACGCTAGTGCTGAGTCCGGGGTTACCCGTTATCAACATCCGGGGTCTGTAGGTTGACCTACTAACCTCTGACCTGGATGATATCATCTCTGAGCGCCGCACGGCTCATTCCACTTCTGCATTTGGGTCAATTTTTAGCACTTTCCAGGTTGTGGAGAGGAAGCCTGTGGAAGCTGACCTTCGTCCAGCTACTCATTTTGTTTTGACAATTTGGAAACACGCAGGAAAGAAACCACAGTATTAGCAGTAGCAACTTTCAGGTAAACAAGCCGCATTGCACACCGCTCAGAGATGACATCATCCAGGTCAGAGGTTAGTACTGTAGGTCAACCTACAGACCCCGGATGTTGATAACATGTAACCCCGGACTCAGAGGGTAATAGCACTAGCATATCATAACAAAATATTGGTGAAATGAACAAGTTTCATGGCAGATAATGTGTTATTTAGAGGCTGCATTCCGCTGCCCTGTAGACTCGCATTAAATGGATATACGCGGCTCTCGCCTGGATCTGATTTCGTCGGAGCGACTCGTAATGACACCAAAGTTATCTGGGTGAGTAAATCGTAGATCGTATTTTATGCAAGTAATAAGGTCCAGATTGTAAAAAACGGCAATTCCCCTTTAATGAGAAAGAAAGAAAGAAAGAAAGAAGAGGCAACCAAGTGTTACGGTGCGTTCACACCAAAAGTTTTATGAGCATCATAGGCTCATAGGCAGCCCTGCAGCGCGATGTAAGCGACCAGCGCGTCCATTTGAAGATAAGAGAAGCTCAACTTTATGCAAATGAGCAGCGTCGCCATCAAAGCAGCAGCCAGCTGCAGACCATGATTCTCCTAAAGGAGAACCTATATGGCAGGCAACACGATGCCAGCGACCAGAGCGCCCACAGGCGATCATGACGCTTTTGGTGTAAGTTAGTATATAAAGTCAATGGATGTTCCACTCCTCAAGTGCTTCAGTTCCTGCGGTTTCTGAATGCAGTTTTTGTGTGTTTATATTTTTCACTGTACATCAACCACCTTTGGAGACAGCATAACTTCTCCACTCTTTCTGCCACACAGCCTGCGAACAGTCTCATGTTATAGTTTTCCTCATCCATGGCGACACACAACACAACACCGGCATTTTCAGTTTCAGCCATTTTTCAGACTACTGTCAAAAATGTCCTCTTGGTGTGAATGGGGGGTTGGGGTCAAAACAATAGAAACATGATGTATTTTTACACTCAGTTGGCTCAGACTGAAGTGGAAACACACACATGCACACACAATCCATTTGACCTGTAATGGACTGTATGTGAGGGGTGGGAGGGACCAGTACATTGGGGCTGTCTCATATCAACACCAATGTGACTCAGCCTCACCTCCTCCCCTTAAGACTCTCTCCTCCTCTTTTATTGAGTAACCCTTCCTCTACCCCTCTCTTTCTTTTAGTCTCCTATAATATCTATTCTTCTCATTTTTCATCCTTTAATACGCTACACTTCAAAATGTATTCCTCTTCTCCTCCTATCCTCCCCTCCCCTTACAAGCATCTCCTTGTCCTTTCATGTCGTCACTTTTGTATCAGTTCTTTCTTCTTCTTTTCAGCTTTCTCTCTCTCTACCTCTCCTCTTACTCTCTCTCTTTCCCTGTCTGCTACTGCCAGTCTTCTGCTGTCTGCCTAGCTCCCCGAGGGGATACAGTACAAGTGTTTTTGATTTGGAGCCAGGGTAAAGATGCATCAGACAGCGCGACCGCTGTGTGTCACATCAACACATACACACATACACACACACTCATGTAATCCCAACTAAGTACGCCCACACTTGCACACGTGAAAAACTCAAACACATGCACACCTGCCTACACACAGACATGCACGGATGCGTCCTGCAGACAGGGGCTGTTAAAGTGTTGCAAAGTGTTTTCCCCTTGTTCACAGAGGAAGTCAAGAAGAAGAAGTGAAGAAGAGAGGAAGACTCTAACCACAGAAGACAGAGAACAGCAGCAGAAACCATCCACAGATTGACTGAAATGGTGTTGTGTCCCAAGTGGTGAAAAAGTGATGTTGTTCCCAAGCCGAAGGTCACTGGAGGTTAAGTGTCTATTGATTCTTTCTGATTACGATGTGATGGTGCGTTCAACGTGGCTTTGTTTGGTCACTTTTATTGAGCGGAAAAGTGAAACATTGAAAGAGAAGCCATTATACTGACACTTTACTAAAGGGCAAATGGGTTCATTCACCTTCAGGGGCTTTTGAATAATGAGCTACAGGTCATTTGGACACTTTTCTCTTGAATGACTCTGGTTTTCTTTTTATCAGACATGCTTAATGCTCAGGTAACAGTGAACGCTTACAACATTACCACAGCTCCATGACATCATCAAACACTCATAGTATACATTAAAGAGCCTGACAAAGATTCAATTTAATACACTTCATATTCAATTGTTCTCTCGGATGTGAGAGTGTGAAGCACTATACACTGATCAAAACTCCTTTGAAAGTTGAATCCACAGAACAAAAAGATGAATAGGTGGTGACGCTGTGAAAAATAAAATGGAGAAGAAGAAAAAAAGAGCAGGGCTTTGAGGTAGAGAAACAGAGGATTTGCTTCAGTAATGCCTACTGCAGCACACTCTGTTCCTGAGAAGCCATTATGAAGCTACAAGGGTTTACGTGTTGGCTTGCACACAAGCTGTCGAAGCTCACTGCTGGCCCTGATCCCACTCTACTTCACAAATATGAAAAAAACATGTTCTCTGTCTCTGTCTGTCTCCCTCTCTCTCACATGCACGCACGCACACACACACACATACAGAGAGACTAGTATAGTGTAAAAGAAACAGTGGAGAACTTCCGGATGCTTTTTGCTGCTCAGCACTCTTCACCCTGAACTTCTACCACTAACACTGAAATCAAAAGTCTTTTTGAAGGCATGAGGCAAGAGGGTGGATTTAATGATCCACCAAATACATGTAACACCAGATCCCCCCCTCCCCCTCACCCCCTCACACCTGTCATCTTCACCAGCTATCAGACAGGTGACAAATGGGTCACAAATGGGGTCACAAATAAATCCCACCCTAAAGAAAAGGGGACATGTATTATGCACACGATAAATATAAATAAATAAATATTTATAGCAGAGCAGTACAGTAAGACCGTCCGCCACAAAGAAATGGACGGTCTAAAGTTTTTATGGTGAGTTTATTTCACTTGATCAAGTGAAATAAGGGCAAAAATCAACAGGGGATCACCACTGTATTTACATATATTTAACAGCATATTTTAACTTATATGTGTAACTTAATTAAAAGAACATCCATACTGTATAACCCTCACCCAAACTTTATGTATGATTTTCTTCGTAATTTCTTTTCTTGGGAAGTGGTCCCAAACCTTTAGACGCTTTTTTATCACATTTTCTACATTTTTATTTGACTGTAAATAATACATATTCTATAGATGAAAATGTATTATATGTCCATATCTTATATTCATCTATGGGATATACTAAATGTCCAGTGTGTAGGAGATACACACAGACGCCCTGCCATTCACTTAGGAGCATATGTAGCCTAGACAGACACACACACACGACCACACTTGTGCCCACATGTGAGAAGCTGGGATGAAATGAAAGAAAATGACTGAAAGAAATTGAGTCAAAAGACCTAATAACATTAACACAGATTAACGTACTTTGATTTAAAATTTAAGAGGGCTATTACAAGCTAATTTCACTAAACACGCATTTAAATTCAGGCAGAATGGCAGAATTGATAGCTTAATTAAACATTGGAGGAAGGGGGTGAAAAAGGGGGAGCAAAACAATGGAAGAGGGAAAAAAGCTCAAGAAGACTTGGCCGGGTGTGTGAAACTGACAGAGGAATATTATTGGACATGTCTTTGTTGCACTACGTTGTGATTTACTTTAAGAAAAATAATTTTAAAAAAACAACATTTTTTTATTTTATTTTACAGAAATGTAGCTCTTTTTTTCTTTTAGTCTTTCAAAATTGTTCATATTGTTTCTTGGTAATTCTCCACTCATTCACTTTCCCCTTTATGCAACATGAACTGTATGAGAATGTGCATGTTTACTTGTGTAAGTGCTGCTGGTGACTATAATAGGGAAGATTTTGCAGGCCGACCTGGATGACCCTGGTCTCATCTACAAAATGTCAGATTAAAATTAGACCAGTGACAAACAAAAGTTTATGAGACGCACACACAGTAAAAACCTATTGCTGGGCTATAAATTACACACTCACATGGCATGAACAACAGTGTTGCTAAACTACAGCCTTTGGTTTGATTTAATCCATTTAACTTTTTCCTACAAAAGTCATTCCTTTAGTAACATCATCAGTGTAAACACTACAAGGCTATAGGTGGTACGCTGAGTAGATCAGTTTTCATGTTGATGCTGTGATGATGTTTACAGTAATGTCCACAACAACCTCTGTAGCCTCATTAAGCCACTATGTAAGAATCCATCCCAGGTTACAGGGTGTTTACTATTGCATTTTATGTCATAGAATAAAATGTGGAAATGTCTTGAGCTTGTGAGATTCACTGACCTTATTTCAACTCTCAACCAAAAATCCATTCAGAAAGATAGACTTCGGGACAAGGGAGGCTTGAGTAGAAAATGCTAACACCCTGTCTGCACCAGATGCATTTCCCATGTTTTTCAGCCCTGTGTCATATCTTGGGGGAACACACTTCACTTTAAAGAATGAAGTCATCTACTTTGGTATTTATTTAGGAATTTTCTCCTGGCTTATGCACCCAACTACATTAAATGACTGCACAGAAATGCTGATACTGACTGAGGACCTCAGCTGCTGCTTGTGGAAGGGCCAACTTTATGTAATAATGTTATAGAAAAACATGAACTGAAGGACTAATTCTGACAGAAAAATCAAATGTACACCTGCTGTGAAGGGATTTTCTCGCAGGTTTCAATCATGAACTGTGCTCACTTGTTAGTGAAAGTTGTAACTAACAGTTTATAACGGCATTAGTTTTGCATCTCATTACAACCACATTTCAGCAGTACCCTTCACAAGGCTGCCAAGCCCACCAGCATGTTAACACTACTTACCTCTGAGCTCTACAGCTGCTACAAGTTCTTAGTTTTTCACTTTTGACATAATGCTTGTCATCCACAATCACTTTGCTAATGCCTTAACATGGATCAGCACTCTCCCCACTTGCCTGTTTTTCTTTCTCCCCCCAATGCAAATTAATGTTTCTCAAAGGTAGAAAAAAAAAACCTAGGCTATAAGATAGGCTACAGAAGTCCCCAACACACACACACCTTTAAAGGCCCCCACACACTGCCCCGACGCGAGCTGATGGCCGACGGCCTTTGTCCGACGACTACGTTGCCTCTCGTCAGACACAGTCGGGAAAAAGAAAGCAGTGAAACACACCGCCTCGACTACTGCCGACTACCCAGCAGCCTGTACGTTCTGCGCTTGCGCAAGATGCAATAAGTCTCCTTAACAGCGGGTGGCACTAGTCTCGTGCCAGTAATCCGAAACATGAAAACGGAGAAACCACAGAAGAAACCATGGAGATTAAAACAAAGTGTTCACAACATTAGCTTGTTATTAGTTTTGAGAAGACGTTTTGGACGTTTTGGAAAACAAAGCTTGGCAGCAAAATGATCGCTCTGGCTGAGCTGATGGTCGCGTTGTCTGCTCTCGGGCTCGTACTTGCCTGAAGACATCGCAGGAGGGAAAAAGTAAGAGAGAGATTGCACCGTTTGTTTACTTACTCACTTCCGCCCCTCCCACACACCGCGCTGATTTGCTAGGGCACCGCAAATCAGAATAGCCATAGCTAGCACACAGCCAATCAGAGTACCCAAAGAGTCTACTCGCCCAACGTCCGACGCTCCCCAACGGTGCATGTCGAATCGGGCCCAACGGGACCCGACAGCTTCTGCGCGTTCCCGACGCAGCTGAACACACCAAACAGACGCGTACCCAACATCGTCTGACTCTCCCCGACTGTCTCCGACGCCCGACTGCCGGCCAGTGTGTTCCTGGCTTAACGATTCAGAAATTGCTTGAGAAACAGCAAGAGACAGTCATGAACTCTCTCTAAATTGCTGTTCCGAATATAGATGAAGCACATTATACTCACTGCATCCCGCTTCTAAATTGTCTTTTTATGGAACTAATACCTGACGGAGAAGGAGGAGACTTCCACCCTAATATCTGCAAAGACTCTGTGATATGTTACCTGCATTTCCTCTACTTTATGCATGAACTGAACAGAAGTGAGAGCGTGTGAATGTGTGCCTGTTGTATGATGTATGCATAGCACGCTTCACCCAGTATGTGAAAATGTGATCAGCTGTGTATGAGCATTGTGCGTTAAGTCTCTACAGGTATGCACCATTCCAGCAAAACACACACTTCTTTCACCCACACAACCATTTCCTATCTTTTTCCTTCATTTATCTTTACCCATCGTGATCTGTTGTGTCTTCAACGTGTGTTGAGCATCTTTTATCGCTCTGTGTCTTTTTGTCATATAGAACTGAACTTGTTTGTACTTGTTTTTGTTTTTAACACCTTTAGTGAAGCAGCATGAGGTTCTCGGTGAATTCTCTCTAAAATAGGATTCTCCCTTGAAATCACCTCCAGTAACCAAATACTCCTCTCTTCTGCATCTCTTGATCACATCACCTAAAGTGAGCAGAATCACCTCTCTCTCTCTCTCTCTCTCTCTCTCTCTCTCTCTCTCTCTCTCTCTCTCTCTCTCTCTGCTGATGAAACATACACATTCTTAAAACAAAACAAAACATTTTCACCCTCTAAAGACTTTTGTAAGATACAACTATTTTCCACATCAACAGAACATGGAATAAAATTTGTAGAAAATAAAACTTCTTCACTATAGTGTTGCTTTTATAAATATCACTCTTCGTTATCCACAGTGCTGTGGGTTTCCTGGATAAAGTGACATTTTATCAGTATCCAAAGTAAAAAACAGAGGCTTGTTTAACAATGCATCTTTCGGCATTTACTGTGCCTGATTTATAGTGGAGCAGGGAGAAAACATGGGGAACACAGCCTGAGAGAGAGAGAGTATAAACAAAGACTTGGTCTTCTCAGTAATCTGGTTTTGACCTTCAGGACCAGGCTCTCAAGTGTAAAAACCTCTTTGTCTGTAAGACCTGGCTGTCCTGGTTCATCTGAGCTCCTCCTGTAAAATCTTGCTGAGTCTAGAAACAGCCTGAGGTCAGGGTGAAAAATATTCTCCACCTTCACTCTTGAACCCTTTATGTCATGCAGAAACTTTTTAAATCTCTGTTAAAGCATAACCACTTTCCTTGACAGTTTTCTCAGCACTGCCTACCTCACACTCAGAGACACAGTCCTGCACCTGGGACTGGGAGACTTATGGTTTCTCCTTCAAGACCTTCTAAACTTTAATGTTAGTCTGTAATTTTCTCTTTAGTAGCAACTTTTAACATCCACCACTACTCTTCTTATTCATCTTCTGACACCATCTCTGCCACTCTTGCTGTCTGTCCTACCTGCCCCTTCAGCCCCCCTGTCTCTGTCTACTGTCTGTCTTGCTCACATCTCTGTCTTCCACCATCTGTGTGTCCACCACACTGTCTGCTTTCTCCTTTGTCCAGGGTGCTTGTTGGCTCCACTCTGCTGAGGCCTCATCGCAGACACACACTCCTCTCCCAAGACGATACAGGATTAGATGTGCCTCAATCCTGCACAGAGGTCACATGCACACTGAAAACTTAAAAGCCATTTAAATCCTCATCACTTTTATCCGTGATCACTAAAACTTGTCATCTAAAGGAGACGACATGATGCAGGTGAGACTTAAGCTGAGTGGAATTAACTTATAAGGGCAGACCGTGCTGGATCAGCTCCTTCTGCAGGACCAGACAACATAACACTGCGTGGTTCTTTTAAAACATAGATTTCACACTGCCCACTTCACCCACCGACTGACTGCACTCCACCGAGCAGCTGATCGGCAAGGCCGGTTTAACAGCATGTCTGTTAGTTACAACCCTGAACCACTGACCGCTTGTGCAGGTAGTTTCTGTACCAGCACAATCCCCACACAGCAGCAGCACAGAAACCCCACACAACCAACACAGCCCTCGCCTCACCAGCAGCTAAACAACAAACGAAGAACTAAAACAACCAAGGAGAGAAAGAAAGAAAAGAAACATAGAACTTAAAAAATCTCAAACACAAACACGCTCTCACACCTGCTCCCCCAGCATGCACTCCTGAGTCCTGACAGAGAGAGAGAGAGACAGAGAGACTCCATTGCTTCTGATTTAAGACTCAGTAAGGAGAATAAATTGCTACTATTCATCCTTGCTCAAAGATGCAGCCTGTCTGGGCATGATGCTGACACATGCCGTACCCCCCATGTAGGTACCTAGTGTGTACATGCACACATGCACACACAGACAGACACACAACGGATAGATTTAGAGCGCAGTAAAATGGCCTGTACTACTGTGCAATCTGGTAAATGACCTGGCCATCAAAGTTGTACCACAGCAGAGAGATGAGGTGGAGAGAGAGGGGGAGGGAGAGAGAGAGAGAGAGAGATTAAGCACTGTAGGATTTGGCTTTCATGTAACAAGAAATGTGTTTATTTTTTGATTTCTCAACAATAGTCATAGGTCCAACTGTCTATGGTTCACTGGAGTTGTTTAGAAGTCGTTCTACATTGCATTTTATATGTATATATTTTATTTCCCCCCTAATTTAAATAACTTTATTCTATTAATTACATTTAATTTAATTTAATTTTATGCTGTGGCAGCAATGAGGTACTGGATCAATAAGGTAAGAGGACCACTGCACTACAATTCATTGGGTTTAGGTGAGGTTATAATGGTTAAAAACGTTGACTCTCAGAAAGAAAAAAAAACGAACGGTAGACTTCTAAAAATAATAAAAGGAAGATGTCTTTCTGACCCTTTCATTAACCCCATCTTTGTCCCTGTGTTGACTCTATCGTTACATCATCATTCTGTTACAAAGCCACCAGGTTTCCTGCTTCATATTTATTACAGTCACTAGAGGCCTTTGTCATGTGGATGAAAACATGTCATGTAGGGCTTAAGCATCAGAGTCAAATCTAATTGACAGTTAGTCTTACACTGCTGTCAAAATGCAATGCTTTGCTCTTTGGAAATGGCATATGAGTAACCCAAAATTCCCACCACGAGTGAGATGTCATTGGCCCGAGGGCACAACAGAAATGTTCATACAATCTGTCCAACTCACTTCTGACCTTTTTTACAGCCATCCCTGTCATCAGAGGAGCAGCGGCCTGATTAACATCAGAAATACCACGGAAATCACTGGTCTGTTCAGCAACAAACTGAAACAGGGGTGAATTCACTGCACGCACACACACAACAAACCTATCCACAGCACTTCACCTCTGTAAGCAAGAAAATTTCATTCATGTCAGAAAATATTATGCATCATTACTGTGTGAGAATTCCTAAGTACACATGATCCACCATAAGTGAGAGCATTTCACTGCATCAGGCCGAAGAAAAGCTAAAACAAAGCCCTGCTTTCCATATTTTATCATTTCATACATTCATTGATCCCACCTGAGTTTAATGCACTTTTTGTTCCTCTTTCCAACACAGTGTGCTGGTGACGCACTTGCATTACAAAAGTTCTGTGAAACACCTTGCCGGGTTTACACACACAGCACTGAGAAGTTGCAGTGTGTGTTTCTGCACAGTTCAAAGAGGTGCTGAAAATGACTCATCCTTATTTAACGTGAAGTGAGAGTGATTCTGGCACGTATGTGGAATACTGACCTTTAACATTTAAAGTTTCTTATCTGCTCACTCTGAAAACCACCAAGGAACTGAGTCATCCAACATTTATGTGAGAGAGAGAGAGAGAGGGAGAGAGAGAGAGTGTGGAGGGGGTTTGCATCCGTTTGATTAGTTTGCATGTGTGTGCAATGTGCTTTTCTGTGTGTATCTTGAGTGTGAGTGCGTGTGTGTGTGCATGTGTCTGTTTGTGTGATGTAATTGCCAACGACACATTAAGCTGTGGGGAACTGGCAGAGTCATGATGTGCAACCTCATATGGTATGGAGGTGATGTGACAGATCTTGGTGCATGCACACCACACTGCGCACACACACTCAGACATGTACACGGACACACACGCACAGACACATACACAGTACAATGTGTCACAGGACTGTCATAATATCCTGCTTAGATGTGCATCTTCAGCGCTGATGTGCCACTGAGTAAAGCTCTATATTTAGATCCTGTTGATTCTTTACCGCAAACGCTGTACCGCGGATAACTGACGCCGTCTAAAGGATGGTGTTGGGTAATCCAACAAATCCTGAATTACTGCAGTTTTCTGAAGCTGCCTGTAGGTACAGTAGCAATGCTATTTGAACACAGGGTGGTTTGCCAATGTGGCTACAGTATTCTTTTCTAAGTATAGGAGGAACACCAAAAATGTATCAATATATGGAGTGTGCTACGAGTGACACGTGAACAGCCACGCCATCTAACAGACAGTGCCAAGTGTGTGCCCTGCCTGGCTCACTGAAACAGCCTATCATATCCCTGGATACTACCAGTGACAGGCAAACAGCCAATCATTTAACAGCTGTGTGGTTGCAGCACCATCGCCATGTGTGTTTATTGACAACAGAACAGTGAATAGTGAGAACACGAGATCTGAGGGGAGGAAATTATAAACAAAAAAGGACTCGTTAATGTGGTTTTAAACTTATGGGCTATAATTACCTCGGTACATTTCTCAATGGGCCAGGCCAGCCCCACCAACCCAACAGGACGCACTGGTTCAGGCCTGGTTCGGGCTGGGTGCGGACCAAAAATATAAATGACTCGGGTCAGGTTTAAATTTTTGGGCCAGTTGAGAACTCTGAACCCCAAACAAACTGTGATAAACTAAGATATACTTTTTTCCAAACGCAGTATAGTACCTTACAAATAAACTGTGATTAAAAACAGAATACAGAATGAAATATAGTTATTAGTTAACTAAATCAGAAAATGTAAATCTCTTTTTGTCCTTGGAGATTGGACACTCCTGCCGAAGTGGACTTTGTTACCGTTGTGCTTTTTTGCTAAGGATTAAAAAAATACTAGATAGTGAAGAGTGGCAGACATTTAGAGCGCCACATGCTGTAATGGACTTATCAAATGTTACATTGCAACAATTTGCACCATCCTGCACACCATTTTAGGTCTTCCATACGCTTGTTGAGAGAAAAGTAGTTGACATGTGACTACTTTCACAAATAGACACTGTTGAAATTGTGTGATGACCCACACACTGATGTCTGAAGCTAGTAAAAGCACTTGCAGTTGCAGATTAACCATGAAGTTAGAGCAAGCAAGACATCACTAGAAGTCTGGAGGGTTCAGAGCATTGAAGATTTGGTTAAGGCTATTTTACTGTGAAGCTGGAAATTCAAAGAAACAAGAAAAGGAAGAACATCATGTGGACATACCTTAGCACAGCAGCTGGTGAATTGCATAAGTTTATCACTCTCCATCCAATTACAAAAAGAGGCTCCTCTCATCTCTAAAACCAACAGTACTTTAATCCCAACACTTCCCACTTTCCTTTTTCTTGGTGTTACCCAACTGTCAAGGCTGTGCAAGTCGGCATCATTCCTCTAAGCCTTTTGCTCTGCTCTCTCTTAATGCTTACTCTGGCTCTGGAGCTCGCCTTGTCCGCCAGCGAGGCTCCAATCAGTCTGCTGTATGGTGTTAAAGTCTTTTTAATCTGTGCAAGTGAAGAAGAAAGATAATTGGAAACAATCGAGGAGAAAGTAAAAGGCACTGGGGCGAACACGTTTAGAGATGTCGGTGTGAGAAATTGTTGGCTTTTATCACTGTGAGACAAAACAGCGATATCAAACATAATGATGCGCACACATGCCTTCGCACACCCTCACAAACACACTACCAGTAGGGGTAATGATTATGCAGCTTATCAGTTTACTGTTTTTCAGAGAAGGCAATAACAAAGCTCGAACATTAATTAAGCCATTAGAAATCAAACTGTCAGGTTCTAACACACTTGCTTTATCGCTTTCTCTGTCGCGCACAGAGTCACACACCAACACACACAAATAATTTGTTTAAGGATCATTTTATACAAAATCTAGAACAACAACAATTTTGTAAATTCACAAGTAAAATTATAATACCAGAATATAAATGACTCTCTTTTCCTGCTGTCTTATCATTGTTTCTCTCACTAGTTCAGTTTAAATGCTAATATGTATTCAGTGCTCCATATTTCAGCAGCACCTTTAGGTCTTCTGTTGTGTTTATGTGCTTCCTTTCCCACAGATCACTTGTCAATCAAATTGTGTGGGCAGTCCTGGCACAAAAGCACCACTTCCTGTGCAGAAAATGTAAGCCAAAATGAAATGCACTATGTCTCAGGTCACTTGTTAACAGAATGCAATGAAGCGTGATTTTGTTTGTCAGCACTGGTGAGATATGACTTGAACTTTGAAGCAACTTTGAGATTAAATAGAAAGTTTATGTTTATCGTCATTTTATTAAGTACTGTGCACACTTATTATAGATAGTAAAATGGATTATGTGAATACTTGTATGACTGTACATCTATGATCTGCAAAGATGCAGTATTAATGATTAATTCATTAAGTGTGATTTGTGTGTGTATTGTGATTCTGAATGCATGCTGGCTTTCTATGCACACAATCCACATAATGGGTTGCAACCATTCTCTTACAGTACATAATGGGAAATAAGTAAAAGATAGCTTATATACAAGCTGCAAAAACTCATCTTTAGACATTAGAGGATAACATTATTTAATTTCCAACAAACTCAATGGAAAAACCAAAACTAACTTCTCTAAAATCTTTTTTTCACTTCCCAGTAATATACTAACTGTATATGGCGCACCACATCATACCTTCTTTTTTCACTTCCCAGTAATATACTGTATATGGCGCACAACATCATACCTCCCCTCATTCCTGCTGAAAACATGCCGGGTCATGAACATCCAGTTTAATTTTTCAAAAACTCCAAATAATTTCCTAAACCAGCTGTGCAGCATAAGTTTGAGCAAATGTGTTTTTGTTTTGTTTTTTCACGGAAGAACAAATTGTGTAGATTTGCTGAGGACTATTTTCATCTGCTGACAAATACACATTTGTTGCACTAGTGAGCATTCACACCAGTGGGACGGTACAGTACGTGAGGGATTGACTCAAAATAAAAACAAGGCCCGTGTTCATCATAATAATGGAAGATGTCTCCCTGTGCAGCACTGTGGCTCATTGATGTGGTTTTAATAGTGTTGGACAATGATGGAGTTCTGTGGCACAAAGGAATAAACTAAATGCAGCTATGAACATTAGCAGAAGCGGGAAAGGTTATAAGGCAAAGATTTCAGGACTGTGCTGACCCCAGGTCACTGCTTCTATCTTCACTTCTTTTTTTATCCAGCACATTCCACTTTCCTCTCTCCATTCTGGCTGTCCCCTGAGCAGTCCTGTAATTGCACTGATCATTGCGGCAGGTACAGGTAAAGGATCTTTGTGTGTGTGGATTATTTAGCAAGCTCTCTTCTCTGCCCCACTCTGCCTTCTCACAAGGACTCACACTGTGTGTGTGTGTGTGTGTGTGTGTGTGTGTGTGTGTGTGTGTGTGTGTGTGTGTCTCTGTGTGTGTCTCTGTGTGTGACAAGTGTTTGCCTGACTGGAAAAATAATTAGACTGATCAGGAGAACATACCACACACGTGCACACACATAGTCACACAGGCCAAAAGAGAGAAACAGGCAATTGGAAACACAGCTACATTTCCTCACACACGCACACAAAGACACACATACACACACACACGCACAGTCGAGACATTTTAGACAAAGGTCATCTTTTTTTGTTTCAGACATGTCTGACCTTTGAGTGGTTGAAAAAAACCATGTCTGTGCTTTACATTGAATTTGTTTTAAAGGAATAAAATATGGATGATGTGGTTGGTATTGTGGCAGCGGAAGATGACTCAGATTGTGTATTTGAATATGCATGTGTGTGTGTGTGTGTGTGTGTGTGTGTGTGTGTGTGTGTGCCTTTGCCAAGGTCTCAGCAGGCTTAGCATAGAAAGGGAGCTAAGACAGCGTTTGAAAGGGAACAAGGGCGACAACAAGCAGGCGAAAGAAAAAAAAAGTTGCAATGAAAGAGGAACATGGAGGTGTCTGAAAGCTTTTTGATTCGTCTCTCGTCTGCAGAGGTCTGACCAATTAGAATGCAAGACTGTCTGGATACCAGAGACAGACCTTCGTCTAAACTCCATGAGAAAAAAATTAACAAACGCATTGTGAACATACAATACTTTGGGATCAGTCTATAGAATACAGAAGCTACAGTACCTGTTCACTCTTATTCTTCATTACTTCAAGGTGGGTCAAAGGGACACACACTATACAGCTGACGGAACATAAAGACATCTGCACCTCTTTAGTTTTAAGCCATGTGGACATGAATAAAACCCTCAGATGTTGGAATGTGTGCAATCTAATTAAGTTCTGTAAGCAGAAATTACTTTAGAAGTTTTTTTTCCTCTCAGATCCGTCTGATTAGTGTGTTAGATGTGGTTGGATAATTGAGAAAAAGGAGAGGGCTATGCCACCATTTTAATTTTCATCTCGGGCATATTGTAAGATTGATTCTCTCTTTGTGGAACTGTGACAAGTAGATGAAATTCTTTATCTCTCGATCTCTTTCTCTCTCACTTGCACGCACGCACGCACACACACACACACACACACACAGAATTGCATTGACTTTCAATCATTGTAGACAGCCTAACCCTAACCAGGACATCAGAAATAACATTATGCCTCATTAGGCCTTGGCCCCAATGAGGACTATTGGTCTTGACAAGGTTAGTGTTCATAGTGAAAAAGATCCCAACAAGGTAACAAAAGCACATACACACATTTACACAGTCACACACACACACACACACAGTCACACACACACACACACACACACACACACACACACACACACACCCATGACAAACAGAGAGACAGGGAAGGAGAATCAGAGGTAAAAACAGAGAGAGAGAGAAATGATTACATACTGTGTAGATACACAGCAAACAACAACTATTGCCTTGCAACTCCATCTCTACCAAATTGTATAAAAAATATACACTGTCAGTATGCGTGCGTGCGTGCGTGTGTCACACCTGCTGCTCGTCTCTCCTTGGACAAATGTACTCACAAGAATACAAAGTTGCTGAAAATGTTCCAAAGTAAGAACATTTTTTGAAGCATTGTGAGTGTTGCTTTTCTTGGCCTTGGCAACACTTTAGTTGATGAGAGGTTATTGCTTTGCTGTCTTGCACCCAATGATACCGACCTAAAGCACTGTAATAAAACTGAGAGAGGCTACAAGAGAAACAAATTGTACAATGGATAAAGTGTCTGCTACAAGGATTCTTTTTGATCCTCCACAGCCGCAGTGAGCTAAGTGTAAGACAGAACAGATGATACACAGGTCTGTACATAACAGTAAGCCATGTGATATTAGATGGTGTAATCAAAAAAATAGCGGCAACAGAATGGATAGCCCGGACACTGGTTCATAATATCTGTATCAAATCTCATGGATGTCGACAGAAAGTCAGGTAAACATGCAGCTAAACATGCACAAGACACAGTTGACTAGAACCTGTAGGATCCATTCTAATCTCTGTTTTAAATATAGTGCAAAGAGAGTTGAATGTGATCATGTCAAGATAAGACTGTTTCACCTTTCATCCATTGTGACTCTAAATTATTACACAAACATAGTGTTGAGACTACACTTTTCTTTGCTGGGTTTAAGGTGAGGTCATGGTTGAACGCAGTAGAAAGTTAGTAGAAGTTAAGGATGTTATAATGGCAATGATTGCATACAGCTCTCACATTGCACTGAAACAAATCTGTGTCCGAGTACGTTTGTATGCATTAGCTTGTCTTAAAACCATCAGGAATCCCAACTCAGGACTATTGATCTGCCTTCTTGGTTATACTTTGCTCTTCTGTTCCATCTCACTGAAAACACACACACACACACACACACAGTCACGGACATTCACAGGCAGAATACATAGAGGCTGTGATTTGGCCTGCAGGCCTGCTGTTTCAACATTTGCTGGTGGAGGTCATGGTGAAGTACTTTGTAAAGCAACAAGAAAAGTTGTGTTTTTTTCTAAAAAAGAAAATAAATAATTAAATAACTAAATAATGGCAATTGGCTGCACACCAGTGCTTAAGAGTAAAGATAATCAAGGACCAAACATCAGCATGAACAAGGTGCTTCATTAGCCTAATGCAAATGGCAATGGTAATGATAGATACCTTGTTCATTTTCAGGGCTGAGCACTTTTAGTTTAGTTTCTTTATTTCTCTACTACAGGTTGCCATCACGTATCTGTGTAAAAATTTTTTACAGAGCTCCTCTCAATCTGTCAAAGAGTTTGCAAAACATTTTATTGCCCAGTGGGAAACTGGTTTTACCATCTCTTTAACACTGACACTCATGTGCGGAGAAAATCACTGACACATGTAGAGTACTATGCAGACAATTAAGCTTTTTTTTTCCACAACCTGCTCTATTTTTTCTAAAATCTGTTTTAATACATGCTGGTATGCATGCAGTACACACACACACGCACACACACACACACACACACACACATTTCTTTTGTTCTCTGAGAGATCCCTTGCTTAATCTAAGCAGCCTTATCATGCCATCACAGCCTTTGATATGGAAAGCAGGCCACCACTACAAAAGCTGGGCTTTGTCAGATGAAACACACACCACCATTACTGTTAAAACACAGGAGAGAACCAAGTGAGGAAGGAAAGGAATGATGGGGAGGAGGAAAAAGGAAAATGGGGGAGGGGGGGGGTGATGGAGAGAAGAAGAACAGTACAGGCCTGGTGAAGAGGGAGGGGAATGAGGGAGGGGGGAAGAGGAGTGTAAAGACGTAATGTAAGGGAGAGGAGAAGGTAAAGGCAAAAATGAGTTTGGCCGTGACATAAAAGCAGACCATACAAGGTTAGTTATCTCCCAAAGCACCTGGTTAGGGGTGAGACGAAAGAGAGAGAGAGAGAGGAGAGCAGGAGGTAGAGTTCATCACTGTGAGCTTAGGAACATTAATGCCTTCATTAATTCATTCACATATTTTTACAGGAGAAGGTGTTTGCATAGAGCAAAATAATACACCCTGGTCCAAATACTGCACCGCTGGCAGAGCGTCATGACAACTGGCCGGAAAAAGAAACATGGTTACGTCATGTTTACATGAGTCTGGATTGTAAAAATGAAACCCTGAGAAACAACACTAATGGAGACACACGTAACGCAGTACACAAGGAGGCGCGTTATTTGTAGCGCTGGTCATTTTCTTTTAGATCGTTCTATTTACCACTGCAGATAATCGATTTTGAGAATGAAGCGTGGCTGTGGGAGCAAACTTATGGAGCGTTTTTATAGCTAAAACTTGTGGCGTATACCTGACAGTTGGTGCAAACCAAGGTAACAAATGGACCGCACCAGAGTTCGGCTGAGGCCGCACCGACCCCTTCAGGCTTGTCTTGGTGCGGCCGCTGAGTGCAACCGTTGTGTCGGTGTCCAACACTGCCCAAAGTTCAACTGGGTCAACCTAAACACTGCCTGTGTGAAAGCACCCTAACTTTCAGGATGGCTCACCTGGTAGAGTGTGTATCACATTGGACCTAGTGTTGGCCAGAAATACTCCCCCCAAAATATCCATCCATCCATCCATCCATCCATCCATCCATCCATCCATCCATCCATCCATCCATCCATCCATCCATCTATTGTCTATACCAACTATTAGTGTGGAATAAAAAATCCGTATAGACAATGAAGTCTTTATTTAAAAAAAACTATTAAATTATTTGATTGATTATTGTTATCAATCTCTTATCAGAAGGTGTGACTTTTTCGATTCAATGGATCTCAAATCTGTACTTCAAGAGAACACAACAGTATAAAAACTGAGTGTAACAAATACAGTTTAAAAATGTAACTAACACTACAGAGTAAATGCAGTGTCTAATAAGTGAAGTGCCTGGTGAGTTAGTGATGTTGGGAGAAATCATGTTATGGATATTTACAATGGGCTATATAAATAATGATTACGTTAAAAACTACAAAAAATACTCAAAGATTAGAAAAAGATTCAAAAAGGACTAACATGGCCACAATAACAAGATGGCAAAAGCTGAGGCCAAGAGCTACCAACCAGGCTAAAACATAAAAAAAAACTTTGCAATGAAACTACAAACTTGCAAGGTGGTGCTAGAGGGTGAGCTGCAGTGGATGTTTGGCAGTGACGTTGATTCAAGCTGCTAGGAGGAATCCTTGCAGTGTTTGTGAGAGTGAAGTGTGCCATGACCATGCAAATTTCCAGGTGGGAAATATGGGAAGATAAAGAATAATGAAAAGAGCGAGCGAAAACGTGAAGCAGGCAGAAGTGTCTGTATCTGTAGCCGAGGAGATTAACAGAAGAAGGTTTGTACAGTGTGAAGAGAGTAATGGAGGGATAGAAGAGAGAAGGTTAGGTGGGTATGTGACCATGAGATACTACACAAGGTCCGGTTATCTCCTAAAACACCTGGTAAAGAGGCATAAATAATGTAAAGCTGACAGCACAGAATATATATTGGACTTCTAATATTTAGAGGCTAAAAGAAGAGGAGGAGGAGGAGGATGAAGGGCCGTGCCTGTGTCTGCAGATTTCTTTTTTTTCCCAAGGAAAAAACACTAAAACATTAAAAGGCAATGATAACTATTTGTGTTATCTGTAAAATCACTACACAATTATGATTTTGACAAAGTTTCACAAGACCACCTGGTCTTCACCTGGAGTCTACAGTGAGGACCTTGCAGATATTACGTCCTCATTTGCCAAGTCATTGACCGAACAAGTGGAGGCTGTTGTTAGTTTGTTTCTCACAATCTGAAACTTTGTCAAGTATGGAGAAAGGTCTGTAGACTCACTATATTACAGTCCCTGTTACAGTATGATTCTAGCACTAAAAACACTGCATCTGTCACTTCTAACAAAGCAACTTGATGCCACCACTTTAAAAAGCTGTTGTTGTTTTGGTTTTTTTTGGCGGGGGGGGGGGGTTCTGAATAGGCCTGGTGACATCTTCAGGGTAATTTTAAGAGCTCCGTGGCTCTCGCTAACACAACAGAGGACACCATACAACTATTCTCTCTGGCTGTACAGTGATCCCCATGATGAGTAAACTGACCTTTATGTTTAAAGGTTCCCCTTGCACTCCCTGCTGATACCAGGTCTCAATACACTCTTCAGTGCATGGTGCACTGTGCTCTAATGTTAGACCAATATGTTGCCAAATGTTCTCACTCGGCCAATGAATAATAGGTTCCCTCCTGAAAATGTGATTTAACATCCAACAAAAAGAAGGGTGAAATGTGTGAAACACTAAGTGCACAGAAATCCATAATGAATCATCAGTGTACTTAGGATAAAAAAAAACTGTGAGAGAAAGAAACAGAGACAGAGGAAGAGATGGATAGGGAGGAGCAAAGAGAGCTAAAAGCAAAGGGAGCGGCACAGATGGAGAGAAAGAAAGGAGGGGAAGGGACATAAGGGGGCAGAGGGAGGGAAAGGTAAACAGAGGTGGTTTGTGTTATAAGGAATGAGCAGGGCTGCAGTGTAATTAATCACGTAGAATAGTGATTTAGACAAGTTATCTGTTCCTCTTCTTGGCAATAGGCTACACACACACACACACACACACTGATGCCAATGACATACCCACTGAGACTCCACCCATTTGGCTGTTGGAGGAATAATGAGAGAGTTTTAAAATGATGACGTAAGAATCTATACAGCACTGATTTGTTAATTAACCCGCAACCTTTCCTCAAGCCTCTCTCTCCTTCTCTTTGTGGATAGACAGATAGAAGCTGGGGTGGTTCACCTGTCCCCCAGCAGACATAGCTAATTGAATACAGAATCAACACTTCGCTGCACTGCTTACACGCTACACATGCTAAGTACCTCCATTAGAGAGAGGCAGAGAAGTGAGCGTTGAAAGGACAAACCAAGTGAAAGGACAGGAAAACTAAAACGCTTTAGGAATATTTTGCATTTCTTTTTCACTTTAGTGGTATTTTATTAATGTTTTATTATGCACAAATTTAGAATAGGCATGAAATGGATGGGGACTGGCTTTATAAGTGCAACAGAATTAGTGCTCCCTTTGCATTAGTGATGAGAATTCAAAAGGTTTTCAGTATCCTCTGCATCCACCCTTTCAATCTCAAGTCATTGGACACTTGTTCTCAACAGCTTTGATAAGGAATTAATTTACTGGATGACTTGGTTTTGATTTGTAAAGCAATGTGCATTGGGAGTGTATGATACATGTACACATTTTTTTTTATCTGTGTGAGTTGTTCAGTATATATTTTTTCACTGCATAATATTTGGACAATTGGCTTAAAGCAAGGATTGGACACTGTTATTCTGTTGCATTTCCTGTTTAACCCCTATATGGGTCTTCCACCTGATGCTAGATCATGCTGTTCAACCACAGGAGTCCTTCCTTGTCTTCATGAGGATGGGACGGAGAAGTCTGGCAGGTACAACCGTAGTGGAGTCTGTCTCATGATATACAACAATCAGTGTAATCCCTCATCTCCTGCTTGTCTAACTTTGAGCATCTAATGGTCTTGCACTGTCCATTCATCCATCCCTGGGACTACATTTTGGCTGTCATCTCTAATATGAACATACAACAGCAGGTGCCAGCACAGCATTGAGGGAGCTGCATGGGGTTCTCTAATGGCATTGGACAAGGTACCTGGATGCTGTCCTCAAAATGACCCCAATACCATTGGGTGAACATATCCAAGAGTGGTGGGACTCTGGACCGTTACTACTCTCCAATCAAGCACTCTTCTTCCCTTTCTCGACACTCAGCAGGTCAGGCCAGCTCACACATTTCACTGCAGCATATGATGAATAAACCCTTGAATTTTGAACCTTTTACATCCCAGACATGACAACATGGACCTCATCTATCTCAACAACTGTTAACTGAAAGTCCAATATCCACTTATGTTCAGCCCCACATAGTTCAGTCTGCCAGCTCATGAGCAAAATATCTGGGTCTCTTTGTCTGGCAAGATGTCCAACTCTCCTCATGGGCCACTTGTTCACGTTGGCTCTCTGCCACTCAGCGCTAGGCAGGTAGGACTCAGTGGAGTTGTATAAGCCTGTGAGCTGGGAGATGCTGTCCAAAATCTGAAACGAGCTGGCATTGTTATGGTTTGTTGGACAAAACCGTGCGGAGCTAAAATCTGCACTGCTCTGCAGAGCCGAGTGTTGATTCTCAGTGGGATTGTCAGTAGCAGCTCCTTTACATTACAGGGACTCACTGGTCCAGTTCAGTCACAATCTGGAGCATTAAGCCACAGCATGCGTATACTGTAGATAGCTTTCATGCTAGCTGTCAGTGCTAATGTTTAGAGTCAGGGTGAGTTGTAACAACAATACATGACAAAACACTTGAAGATGCAGACAGAAAAGTCAACAATGTTACAACTGCTCATCACTTATAGGCTACATCTGTGAAATAACATAACACACACACACACACATACACAGTCAAAGTGAAAGACGTGGCCTTCAGACCCATTATTCAGCATCGATCTCAACATCTTTAAAGAATGCAGTTCTACTGTAAACGTGTTTGTGTGTTCTTATGCGTGTTCACACACAAGGGCACATGCAATATACATGGAATTAATGTTTAATTACAAGTATGTATGGGAGGGATCTTGTAGATTTCCATTATATATATGTCCCTTTGTGTGCGCCTACACGCAGAGGCCAGATTCCAGGCAGTATTGAAAAGCATATTGAGTGGATAATCATTAAAAAAAAAGCTCATTATTGATCTCATCCAGATAACTGAATAATCATGATCACCTTTCTCAGTCTCATCCTGGCTATTTTCTTTTTTTAAGCAATAGCTTACTTTAATGGAGAAAAACTGTCCTGTTCTCTTTTCTTTACTCAAATATCAATGCCTAAATGGCTCTAATTCCAAATAGTGATATTCCCTCTCTTTTATCTTCACTGCAATTTTCTTATTCCCACATCACCATTTTGCCTTTGTTCTTTTTTTTCTTCTCCCATTTGCAACTAGAATTTTTTTTACTTCTCTCTTTTTCTTTCATTTTTCCATGTTACAAAATGAAAAACCTCTCTAATTTGGGCTATAATGCTAGAGGGCAACTTCAAGGTGCATTTCAGTGTTTTCATCACTGTCTTTAAGAATATCTGAAAATGACCCCCTACAAAATCCTACAAAACATTGTACAAATGGAATACAACATACCTGTCATAATAATTCTAACTTTTTATGTCAGCAATTCCACTTTTTGGGATTCGGGGCTTTCATTATCCCAGCTGGTACACCATTTTAACCACAGACCTCAGTTTTGAGATAATTGGATATTTCATAAATCTCATAAACATGGACCATCAATTTAGATCCCTATGTTGTGTTCATTCCACTTTGAGTTATACCCTAAAAATAATCCCTAAATCCATGTCCTCTGGCTCATAGAATATTCAGCATGTCTTTCTGCACACTTAAAAACCATTTAGGATCAATTAAATTATCATCAGAGGAAGAAAAGAAAGTGAAATGCAGGTGAGTAATCCTTCTCCCTACCTCTTGCAAACTGGTATTTTCAACTGAATACAGCCATACACCACCCGTGTAGGATTAAAGCAACGTAGGAGCAGATAAAATGCGAAAATGGCGTGTGTAATTCTGGCAGTCACGCTGTTTCAGCCCTCTCTTGTGTAGCTTAAATGAAGCCCAAAAAGAAACACATGAAAACGCACATGCAAACAAATCTAACACACATGTGAACACACCTGAACTCTAGCCATGTCAGCAGCTGCCCGTCTCGGCTGCTCTTCTGTTTGGATAACACATGTTCAGGGGAGTTACAGCGATTCTCAGCTGAGGCAACTGGAAGGATGCTGATAAGAAGTAGCAGCAGAGTGAGACAGAGAGAGGCTGAGGAAGCACTGCTTCTTACCCAGGTGAGCTGACTCAGTGCTGGGTGTACCATGGTTGTATACTACTCATCACTGCTCTAGGACCAAAAAAGTTGCTGAAGTAAGTGAGGGAAAGAGTGGGTGACAAATGCTTCCTAATATGCCACATTGTTGCATCACTCTAGCTGATCAACAGTGTTAAAATATTGAAAGAGAATTTTTATTTAACTCTTCCTTGAATATCCTGCCTAGACATTTAAAATTAGAGAAAAAAATACCCATAATTCATATGGGTGGCTTTTTTCATTTAATTTTCTTTTCTTAATGTAACTTCAATGCAACTGTTGAGAGAAACCTTTGTCTGTTGTACTTAGGGTTAGAAAATAGAGCAATTTTCATCATTAGGCAACTGAAAGGATCAGAAATTGTAGGCCATGTAGAGTTCAAAAACATAAAAGAAAAACGTCACCAACACACTGTGCCAAAAAAAAAATGAAAAGGTAAAATTTCAAGCAGGAGTATAAATAGAAAATTACATGAATTAAAGAGGAACTCTAATGCTTTCCTGAGTTTTCCCTTTCTAAAAGTGTTTTATAAAGCTTTTTGGATCTCAAATGTGTCCTCAATGCAGTATGGGTGCATTCACACCTGAGTTTAGAACTGAGAGACAGGATCACAGAGACAGATTCTAACTATCTGAACAGGCCTGGAGAAAGGGACATAAAGTAAATGCTCAAGAATGAGTAAATGTAATTGTAAGTTTGTGGTGTTTTGTCTCTTTTCATAGTTGATTTACCAACCCTAACCCCCCCCCCCCCTTTTTTTAGCTCTTTTTCTTTTTCTATTTGATTCTTTTTGCCACTTGTGTCATTGTGGTTGTTGATTGACTTTCTATCACAAGATATTAGACTTAAAACACTTCGACGGAGGCATTGGACCAGAGGCCCCCTGATCCTTGGGCCCCTGTCTGTTGATTTCATCCATTAACCTTTTGTGGTTAATTGCAGTTGAATTAATTTAATTAGTCTGCCACAAACGTGAACCTCCATGTTTGACCTTTTGGGATGTGTCTTGTTCATGTCTAAAAGATGTGTAGTTTCTTTTGATTGAGATTGAGTACTTTTATTGTCAGAATCACTTCTGAAATTTTTCTTGCGTCCACGACACTTATTCCTCGTGACAAAGAAACATTACAAGATATAAACATAATATAACACTAAAACAAACATCAAACAAACAACAAACAAGATCATTTTCTCACACACTCTTCCCCGGTAACACATCACAGTCCCAACACTGTGCTATGACATAGGTTTTTAAAAAGGGATACACTGTTAAGAGTAGGGGTGTCCTCGACTAAGGATTTTTATAGTCGAATCTGATTCGTCAGATTTTGCCCATAGTCGACTAATAGTCAAATCATGTTGTTTTATCCTTCATTGATTCCTGATCTCATTTGCGTCTTTTTCCGCTCCGGAGAAAAGAGCTAAAGCACCCAAATAAACAAATTTAATTCTTCAGTTAGCGTAGGCTAAGATCACAATAACAGGTCATTCTCCATCCATCCTTTTCCTGATCTCACTCATTAGGCTACGTGCACGACATCACCGTCTCTCTTCGGGGACGGTGCAGCGATGACGAGTATGAGTGTGTGCTGTGAATGAACGAGTGTGTATAGTGGATGAAAACATTAAGTCCCATCAGTGCTTGTAAGAAGACGGTTCAGGGGTCAAGTGTCACAACACCATGGACAGCGCTGTGCAGGTGCTGCGATCAATAGAGAGAGAATACATCCTTTGTTTAATATTGTAAATAAAACTTTAGGCCCAAATTTAATTATCACTCCATTGAGAAATGACATCAAGAGTTGCATGTGAGAGAGAGACAGATGAAACAGTCTTGCCTATAGGCCTACTATAAAAAGAGAGAGAAATTCTAAGTAAAAACAGATGTTCAGCAGCGATGAGCACACCTATATTCAGAATGGTACGATCCTTTTTATCAACCACATTTTACGAAGATTCAACAACGAGGTTCTTAGTCGAATCGTCGACTATTCAAGGTCTCTCCTAGTTAAGAGTCTCATTTCTCAAATATAAAGATTTGTTTACTTTGAAAAATACAGCTCCTGGAATTTGCAGAGGTCTCCCAGGAACATAAAAGTTCAATCCAAGAGATTTTTAGAGTGTTTTTTTTTCTTCCTCTTTAATTGAGTCTGTTTGTGCCTGATAAAAGAGAAAACTAGCCCTAATAAATGTTGAGCTTGGAGCTTCCAAAAGAGACTTTGCAATGTGAACACAAAGCAGGAGGTGAAATAAAAGTGCAGCAATTAATTTTAAAACAAGATTTCCTCTAAATGTGATGATAGTGCCTGATGCCCCATGGCGACAGGGTAGCTTCCTATGAAGAAAAGTGGTTTAGAAGTAAAAGATGTAGCTGGTGTAAAATGTAGCTCCGAGAAAGAGAAGGTTAAGTGACGACAGTAAATGTGGGGGCTGCTGGGATACCAGAGGGGAATCTGGATAAAATGACGGAAGGCTTGAGGATAAAGAGAGCGGAGAGGTTGGAGGGTTAAGGAGAAGGAGGGGTGGAGGTTAGAGATCAGAGAGGAGCACGGAGATAAGAGGTGGAAAGGGGATAGAGGGGGAACAGGATTACCAAACCCCTGCCTGCAACTTACAGGCACATGGCAGCTTAACAAGAGGAACATAAACACACAAATGGAGAAGAAGAAAAAAAAACATCTGACATCCACACTCACCATAGCTGCAGTCTCTTGCAAGTGGTCCAAGGTCCAATATAGGCTAGATGCAGCAGGATATGATGTCATACTTAATGGATAAAGGCTTTCAGGGCAATATGTAGGAACCTGTTGGGTTTTTCTCATGCGGTGGACAAAGGGTGTATGAGGGTATGCTTTTCCTATCTAAAGGTTTAATTGAAATATATTATACACAAGCGGGCACCTATGGTTTTTTAGGTTCACACTAATGGGCAGCTAAAACAACAGCATCATTATGTAGATATCTATCTGCTGCAGTTTACCACAATCTTGCAGATGTAGCTTGAGCAACACTCACAGTCCTTGATGTTTGATTTTCAGCTGAAAGGTCACTGCTATGTTGATGAAGCATGTTTACATCGCATGAATGTTACGAACAAAGTTAATGTCAGAGTGCAATGTGACTGCAACGCTTACATGCCACCATACATCAACAAAAAAACGCACATGCAGTAAAAGCTGATGAGTAAACAGGTAAGAGCATATTAATACAGCGGGCACGTGCACAGACCTACTCACACACATGCACCCTTGGGCCTCACTCTAATGATTTCCATGGTCAATAAAAGGGATTTGACTTGAAAGATTACCAAGTCCAAAAATGTGTGTGTGTGTGAGAGATAGAGAGAGAGACTGTGTGAGCTCTTCGTTGCCTACAGCAGTCAGTCATCAGGCACACTAAGCTTGATAAGTGATGTGTGTGTGGCTGTGTCGATGATCATTTACATCACTGACAATGTAGTGGGGATGAGTCATGTTGTTGATGCACTGTATGTGTCCATGTATGCACTTTAATGATTTGTTAATGACTACTTTTGTTTTTATGGGTGCATGAGCTCGTATATCTGTGTGTGTACTGATAAGTGTGTTGTTGATTTGTGTGTACTCTGGGCCACATGAAGTTTGCATTTGTGTGTGTTTGTGTAATGAAGAATAGACTAGCTACTGACTGATATGGATCAAGGCCTCATTCATTGCCGCCTCCACTCTGACATTTGGCCTGAACTACTATTGATCTAGGGACACACACGTGCGCACACACACACATATACACAAACAAAATCATGTACATTTCAAAAGTACCTAAATCCATATACAGACACAAATCTATATGCATGCACTGCACTGTATATTCAGGAAACAAGCAAGTACACACACTCATATACACACACACATACACACCTATGTATCTGAATTTCTACTTGTCAATACATCCATCACGTAGAAGGAGGGAGGAAAGGTGCAGTAAGTCAATTTCTCTGAAAAACACATTCATTTATTTTCACTTATTGTGTATGTCTCTGTGTGTGTGTGTGTGTGTGTGTGTGTGTGTGTGTGTGTGTGTGTGTGTGTGTGAGAGATCAGCCATGACCCCATACATCATACTAGTCACTGAAAGTTATAAAGCAGCCTCACACCCTATATGGGCTTCACAAGCATCAATCTCTATCTCAAGCCCTGACCCTGGACCATTGAACAAATGACCTTTACAGTGAGAGCCAATCACATACAAGCATCACCAGAGCGATGAGTATGGAGTCCAATCAGAGTGACAAACATAAAATCAGGGTCAGTGAAAAACCATGCCGCATTGGAGAGCATGGATCATGAATGTGTGTGTGTGTGTGTGTGTGTGTGTGTGTGTGTGTGTGTGTGTGTGTGTGTGTGTGTGTGTGTGTGTGTGTGTGTGTGTGTGTGTGTTTTTGTGTATGCATGCAAGTCTGTGTGTCTCCTGCAGGCATGGTTTATCCAATCACTTGTCATCAGTGTTTCTGTCAGTCTGCCAAGAAAAGCCCTCAACGGTGCCATTGTGCACCATTGAGGGACGTGCACACACACATGCACACACATGCACACACACAACAATCCATCTTTCTTTTTTTCTCTTTTTGTTGCAAATGCACCATCAAACACAAACATGTTAACATACATGCATGTACTTGGTAAGAACTAAATATAGATCCTTGTTGATTCCGCATACACAGACGTACAAATCACAACATCTCCTCATTTTCATTTTCAAGGGCATCTTGCAGATTAGAAAAAAATATGAGTTGTTAACACTTATCCCATGTGGCTGAAAGGCTTTTTTATGCTGGAGCCAACAGCCCTGACAATGAAATATAGGAATAGGCTATTCAAATTCTATAAATGGCTAGTTATCCTCTAATAGCCAGTTCTGTTATTAAAATGTCAATTACTGCCTTTAAATGAAGTTATATTAGCTTGTAAGGTGCACTACACATCAGACCTAAAATAGATTTTAGATTGCCCCTATTCATGCGCACGAGACCTACCATGGTAGGCCATGGTAGGTCTCGTCTGGACCATCATTGCCCATGTAGGAAAAAAAGCCCCTTTTCTTGTTCTCCATTTCTCCCATCCATCTCTCTCTCCTCTCTGTAACACTCCCCCAGCGGCATGTTGTGTTGTACGTGTGTGGGAAGCATTTAGGAAGGAAAGTGAGAAGTTGATTATGTGTGGCTGGG
Source organism: Trachurus japonicus (assembly GCF_045865225.1). Lineage (NCBI taxonomy): Eukaryota > Metazoa > Chordata > Actinopteri > Carangiformes > Carangidae > Trachurus > Trachurus japonicus. Next base: position 21,922,205 of record NC_140914.1, on the reverse strand, counting down.
ACTGTGGGGCAGCACTGCAGGCACAGTACATGTGGATTAACACACACACACACACACACACACACACATACACACAAGTGAACAGATGTGCTCATGATGCTGTTGTTTGCGTGTCCAGCTCCAGGGTACATACTCCTTCCTAAAATAATCACTCTAAATATGCTTCAGCACACTTGATCAGTAAGTAACTTTTATGGTTCCTAAGTTTTAATGCAGGCTCCACTTCATTTTTGGTTACATTTTTGTCTTTCTTCTGTTTTCCATTAACTATTATAGCTCAGACGTTTTACTACTACTACCCTTGGGTATTTTCGGAAATCTAAAGGGTTATCAACACTTTTCTTTAAATTAGGTCATAAAATTACCCATTGTTGTTATTTGGAAGAAGCAACAGTTGAAGGATTGCATGCTTACCACAACAAGCCACCGACATCAATGTAAGAAAAACGCTGGACTTGGATTTGATATTATAACACCTCTTCCTTACCTTTTTGCTGGTAAAGATACTCACATCAATCTAGGTCCGATAGGAGTTACGCCTTAATTTTACTCACAAAAGGAGTGGGTGTTGGTTGAACTGTTGGAGTTTTAACACATAGCAACCATTCAACATTTACAGCTCTGCTGTACTTTTGAAATTACCCAAATGGGGTTACCCAAAATAAAGATAAAAGAAATAGTCAATTAAAGTTGAGCTCTCCAACTTAATGTTCTGATAGTATGTGTACTAATGAGTTCACATCTCTCTCAGGCAACCACAAACAGTCTCGGCATCAGATAGTAAGTACTGTATATTTTTGGCATCCATCTCAGAAAATTCAAAAGAAAAGAGTAAAAGAGCGACGCACGCAAACAAGGGGCCAGGCCACGGAACTTGGCGATGCATCCTTTACGCACAGGTGCTTCTGATTTCATCCTTGTTTCGCATGCTATTTGTTTATGTTGTAGGTTTAAATATAGGTTACGAAATGTAAGCGTCTTTATTCATGGAAAAAGGGTGTGGGCAGCGGTTCTCAGTGTATCAGGTCAAACCTGATTAACGATAGCCTATTAGTAACAGCACATTCAAAACCTGCTAAAAACCAAAGTCCCCCAATTGGGAGACTTTAAGACATGCAGAACAACCACAGAGCCACTGCACAATTATGAAAGAATATAGTCATATATGTCAAATTAAACAGCAGAAGCTGGGCTACAACGTGTAAAAACCATGTTTATATGACCCAAACACAGCCCAAACACTACTCAAACAAACAACTAAACATCAAACTTCATGAAGCATCTCTGTGTGGACCCAGTCTTCATATTTCTGGCTGGTATACTACTGTACATTATGCAAAACACATCAGTGACCGCTCATCTGAAAGAGCCGGCTACAAACATTGGGACGTTACTAGCAACCGTCGCTAACACAGAAGCTACACAGCAGCACGGCAGAGGGAGAAGCCAACAACGAGCAAAGTCGAGTTGTCCATGGTTGTCCATTTCCTCTTACCTTTGCTGTTTTGCCGTGAAAAGGTTGTTTTATGGGTAAATCCACAATATTTCCAGTTGAACTCTGCCTAGTGTTTAGGCTACATCTAATTCGGTCCGGCCGCGATCCGACGGGCTTTAGGACCCGGGGGAAGCCTGCATGAGCCGAGCGCACACAACACCACGTTGGCCTGCGCGTGGATTCTGCTGATTCTGATTGGCTGATGGCTGCCAGTGCGGCCAATCACATCCACGTGGGTCTAGCTTCATTCTATTGGCTCTAACGGTTCGAATGAGCCGTCGATCACTCGAATCAACCAATCCGCTGCAGAGATAGAGGCTGGAACGCCTCTGCCCAAATAGTGCAGCTTTTACAGCAGACACACAGCTAGAGAGGGCCTGGATTGGAGTTCCTATTTAGTCACAATTGATTCATTTTCAGTTAGTTTATGCAAATTGTGTGATACTAAAGATTAAACAATGGTTTATAGTGGCAGGTGGTTCCAAGCTGTGCCAAAAATGGACATTTTGGAAAGTTCGCCTGAATATTTTGTAGTAGCCTAAAATCTCAATAATTTTGTCCTGCTTCAATTAATCAGAATCAACCACTGCAGAGACTGATTATATGTTGTACAATGATTTTATAGAGAGTTTGAGCTAAGTTAGCATTATTCTAAAGGACACTCATAAAAAATATGATTTTATTTAGGCAAATATTAATTTTATTTAATTTTTTCTGTGTGTCATCTTCATTTACTCTTCACCAGTAACACATAATTTACACATCTCAGCAATTTCTCAATTATTTCCCTTAACTATGACACCAAAAGTATTCAAATAGACCTTGTGCTCATTTTACTATGGATATGCAATTTTCGAGAAAAGGCCTAAAAAATAGGCTTGGTTTGTGAGGAGATGAGCTTGATTTGATGGTGAAGATCTGACTTGGCTGTGTTAAACACACTCACGCCTTCTCCCCTCCCTCTTTCCCACTTGCGCCGGTAGGAGGGACAGAGGTGGGAAAGAGGAGTGCACGGAACTTGCAAAATGCGTGTGGACACGCCCCTGACACTGTGCTTCGCTTGCGTCTGGTCTGCAAAACTAGAGCCCTCAATTATACACCTTAGAAAAAGCTAGGTGTGCACCCTGACCCTGCTGCTGAGGTCTGCCTGTGGCTCTCTGCCTCCCGTTGTGACAGGAAGTGACGTTGCACAAGGTGCAGACTTTACACGATATCACATACTGTATCATACATAGTCTAAGGACTATTCATTGTTCACAAAACAAATCAAATTCCAATCTTTCAAGGTCTTGCAATCACACATTTTACACCTATCCTTGCATTTCTAAGCATATCGTCACTGCTATTGACTTTTCCAGGAGGTTTTTCTCTTTAAGCATTTTAATTTTTTTCAAGGGGCCATTGACGGCAGCATGTTGATATTTACATGAAGCACTGTCTTTCTATCTTTTCAAACACTAATGTTCATAGTTTCATGCAACACCACTCGTCTGCAGTATTTTCATTTCCTTTTCTGTCTTTGAGCCAGTTATTTTAGCTTGACAAGCTTTCCCACTCGTATTTATCAGCCTAGGAATAAAATTATACTGCCCATATTCCTGAAGGCCTAAAGATGCTGTTCTCTAAGTGGCACAACATAAATCAGCCAGGAGTGGGAAAGGACTTTGGGAGAGGAAATGAAGAACGCAGACAAAGTTTTGATTTTGTTTGCTTAATCTGCTACAGTATAGTCTTGAGTCATTGATTTCTTAGATTTGAAAAACAATGGGGGTAAACACAACACGAAAGAGAGCCACATCAGCTTGTTTTTGTTTTTTTCACTTTGACTCTTACTTACCTAGAGGTAAGTAAGGAAATATGTTTTGTAATATGGTAATTGCAAACAAAGGTATTTGGATGAACTGTCCCTTTGAAGACACCTCATTATAGCATTAACAAAGAGAACAGCACCAAAAGGTCAACCTGTAAGGCCTTTTCACTGTAGTCCATAAATATTATATGGCAGTGACATATTTTCTGCACATTGCAAATAAACAATAACTGACTGTAAAGTGCTGAGTATCAGCTTTAGGGTACGTTTGAGGGCATCTCATGTCCAGATGTGTGAACATATTGTTGTCTAGATTCAATGGTCATGTGTAGACTAGAACTTATCCTTTGTTGATGCTGCTCTCACAGGGATCCTTGGTTTCTCTTTAGTGTGATTTATCTACTCTTTATTTATTTATTTTTCTTCCCCCCCTCTCGCTTTGTCCTTCCTTCATTAATTACCCTGATTCTCTTCTGCCTCTATCTCTGAGACTGGATCATTATTTACTATCCCCATCCCTCTACCCCCTCTTCCTGTCTTTATTTATCACACAGCCATTCCCTTGTAAGCACGCCGCAGTGTCTCCAACTCTCTGTCTCCCTCATCCACTATCTTTTATTCCCCATTTTCCTTTCCTTTTTCCCCTTCCCTTCCCTTCCTTTCCTTTAAAGTGTCTTTGTTGCAACCCACTCCTTCTTGAGCAGTGCCACCCATTTTCCATCATCATCTCATTCCTCAGACTCAGACTCTTTCCCCCCTCTTTATCCACCCCTATTTCCCCTCTTTTATCTTTAACAGTTTCTTTCACATTGAGAGAAAATGTATATAATTAGAAAAGAGAGTGGATTTGTGTCAGTGAGGAGATGATGATGATGTTGGCGCAATGGCTGGTTTGCTCACAAACTTTGTAGCACCTGAAAACAGATGAGAACTGGATGACAGAGGGGAGATAGACGAAAAAGAGGAGGAAAGGGGGAATGACAAGGGGAAGGATGAGAGAGAATGGACTGAAAGCATGGTTGATTGATGGAAGACTGAAGGAATAAGGGTGGGTAACACATATCCAGTGTGATCCAGTGTTATTTATCCTTCCCCTTTTCTCCCAGCTTCTTCTCATTCAATCAGCTTCTTCTCGCCACTGAGTTGCTGCTGACTGTTGTGACTATTCTGCTGCTGCATTGATTGTACGTCACTGTGAATAAAGCATTAGCTAAAAGCCTGTGACTGTAAATTATGAGGCGAGAAAAAGGAAGACAGGGCAGAGAAGCATGACATTATTTGAATAAAATACTCAAAATGGCCATGGATAGATGATGAACAGATGGAAGGAGAGATGAGCTGAGTGTTGATGCGCATCAGAGACATTCGACATGGTAAGAGTCATTCGCTCATAGAGAAAGTGATTAGCACGGTAAATGAGATCTCTTACTAATACCTCTGTGCACATCTGTCTGTAATCCAGACTACCTGATTCCCATCATTTTCACACTGAACAACAGCCACATATTTGTCTGAGAGGAAGCTGGGCTGAGCATTTGAATACATTGGTGCTCTGTTACATTTGTGTGTTTTCTGTGCACACAATGCACAAATTGAACTCTGCTTAAATGATTGCATGTTACTTATTATCATTATTATTATACACAAAAGAAGATGCTCTATTAACACAACATCAACAAAGCCAGATGTTAGACATTGTACATGGTACAAAGCTGCATCATTGCAGGTTCAAAATGTTGCTGTTTCATATTGTGATGTGGCAAAGCTCTCAGTATTATTCCTTATTAGCACTATGCTCATACAGTTATGTAATTTGTGACTACCTGTGTTAATGATGTGTCAACACAATGCATGTGGCTGTGTGATCTGTGTGTATACTGTGTGTCAGTTCTTATGTTACAGACCGGATTTTGCCTTCAAGTGTAAGCTTGTTCACATGTGTGTATGACTGAGGCCAGTGTGCGTGTGTGTGTATCGTGTGTGTTGTGTTGGGAGTCATTTAAGTAGTCTATATAAATGGTAGTGATGATGAAGTGTGTGGATCTTCAGTCAGTGCCACTCTGAATAATGCCTGAGGATGCATTTAGACATCCTCACCGCTATGGCCATCTATCAATGTAATGGGTTGCTTAAATGTGTGTGAGTCTGCATGTGTGCAGTGGAGGTTTGTGTCTGTGTGTGTTTGTGAGTGATTGAGTATGTGTTTGAGTCTGTGGCTGCAGACATCTGTGTGGTTGTAATTTTACCAAATTTATATAAACTGTCCTTGCCAAATGATGCAAAAAGAGTCGTCTGTTCTCAAACCCCCGAACAGCCTAAACTTCAAGGGGTCAGATGTGACCTTAAAAGCTGGAATGCATAATTAATTTTGTAAACATATTGCTGTTATATTCATAGCTGCCATGACATACAGTATGAAGACAACCAACATGTTATTCGACTGTTCCAACTTGTAACTGGAGCTACACTGAAGTTTTAATGGATGTGTTACAGAACCTGAAGCAAGTGTTTACAAGGTCCACAGAAGTTACTTGAATCAGCATTTTTGCAGAATATCTTCCTAGAAATTAGAGCAAATTAAAGAAATATAATATTATAAAATAATGGGACACTCAGCAAGCAACTAACCCATAACCAAGTGGAAATATGAGCGTGTACTTGGAAGGTAGTTTTCTGTTCCTGGGAGGTCAGTAAAATGAAGAACTAGAGGAACAACCCCCATGCTTATTCATATACTGATGGATAGTTCAGTCCAAATTAATCAAGTGTAGATTCAGATTTCCTGCTCCGTTTATACGACAGTAAGGGGAAAAATTGTTTTAAAGTTCCTGTCTTTGTCAATAACCCTGCACATAATGTCTATGATGTAAATGTGGGCCGACGTGGTTGTCAATGTGGGCTGTTTGCTTCCAAAGTGATCATCAGCCTGAAAAAGCTTCTCACCAGAGTTTATTTGAATTTAATTTACATTCAATCTGCACCTATTTATCAGTCCTGTCCTGTCTTGTCCTGTGTTACTGCCTAGTTCATTTACTGTCATGTCCACTGTATTTAATGAATGATTGATTAATATTTAAATTTTGACAGACACTGATAAACAAAGTTGGGCTCACATGTGGTGTTTGAAGCAGCGGGGCAGTGTTCCCTCGGTTTACAGTCTGTGGCTCCTGTTCTTCATGGACAAGGAGGAGTTTGTGTTATATTTCCATGAAGGAGACTTAATCGTGTATACTTTGTAGATTTAATGACTCTCATCACATGTTTTTTTTTCTTACACTGGTTTATTATCTACATCATATTAATAGCCAACTTCATTAAAAGTGGTGTCAACTCCAGGTTTGCTTAATGTTTTGTCAAAATTATATTATCACTGCTGGTCATTGCAGTGCAGACATTTAGAACCAATCACCACTTGAACAGCAAACTTAATTGCTCTTTGTGAAGAGAGACAAAAGAGTTGACATGAAATTTATTAGCCTCAGAGTTTAGATATTACAGCAGTGTACAGATGAACACGGCCCACCCGCCCCATCTCATGCCTCACTTCAGGTTTTCTCTTCATCCCGGCCACTTTCACCCCTCCCATTTTCCTCCCCAGTAAGGTAGAAACGATCTTTTCTCTCTCCCCCTTTAAAACTCCCTCTCCTCTCACCTTGCACTCCAGCCTTTGAGTGCTCTCATTCACCTTTTGCACTTTCTTCTTGTCTGGTTCACCCCCACTTTCTTCTCCCTTTGCCCTATGCATTTCCTTTTCCCACTCTCCATTTTCCTTTTTACTTTCCTCCCCTTTCGTCACATCTTCTCTTTCCTCTCTCCATCGCTCTCTCTCTCTTCCTCCCTCTCTCCACATGACCTAGTTTCCAGCAGCAGCCAACACAGACATCTGGGCTTCGGCTCACGTGCCAGAGAAGGCATGACACCCCTGCTGGTTGGGGGGAGGAGAGGCGTTCACAGAAGGGGAACAGAGAGAGAGAGAGAGAGAGAGGGGTGAATGAGGGGTAAACAGAAAGATAGGGTGTGATGGACTGATTGTGAGAAACAGGATAGGAAGGTAGAAAATCTGATTGTTGTAAGCAGCAATGGATTTAGGTGAAAGAGGGAGGGAGAGAGAGAGTGGGAGCAAGTGAGAGAGTGGGAGCAAGTGAGGTTGCAAAATAGTGCATTCGAGGGTGTGAGAGAAAGGAGGAAAAGTTGACACACATAAAGCCAGCCATGCACAGTTTGAAGCAGGCAGGCAGCTGGCGCATAATGGTTATTAGCTATTAGAGTTAGCATGGCTTAGCAGGGTCACAGTGGCAAAGCAGGCTAAGTCGCTGTGTAATCTGTGTGTTAACCAGAGATTGTGTCGTGTATATGCAGATCAACTGCACGCCGCAACCTAGGCACACACATGCACATTTCATCCCTTCATCTCTGCTCACATCTACTTCCTCTGTAGTTGCTCTGTTCCCCCCACCTTCTGTGTTTCTTTCTCCTCTTGGAGAGATATCAGGCTGCTGGGACATGATCTCAACTAAGCGCAATTCAGAATATTTCTCTCTGCATGAGAGTATGTTCAAAAAAAAAAAAAAAAGAAAGAAAAGAAAAAGTCCTATTTGTCAGCCCCATTGTGGAGCCTTATCTAACATGAGACAGCGCTAGACGTTGCGAATGCGAACCTGTACTGACAGACAGTTTATTATTTGGTTGGAAACAGATTAGGGGTAGTAAAATAGAATCCTGCAATTCTGGCATAATTCAGCTGACAAAAAGACGGATTATCGTTCTTCTTGCCAAAACCTGATTTAATATTTAACATTTCCTCTCTTTCTCTCATTCTGTGTCTATCCGCCACTCTCCGTCTCTTTCTTGCCCTCCCCTTTTTTCTGTTTTATAACCCCCCCCCCTGCAATTTTTTCTTCCTTCTCCCTCTGCCCCTTTTTTTCTTTCTCTCCACCCGTCCACTCACCTTTGTGACCTGTCACTCCCAACCTCTCTTATGTTTTATCCCTTTATCCTCTCATATTTTCTTTTAATATCTCCTCCTCTTCCCCTCTCACCTTCCTTTTATTCCTGTTAATCTCCTGTCATTTCAACATCACACTCACCATCACCTCACTCATTCCATCCTCATCTCACTGTCCTTTGTCCCTTGGGTTTTTTCCACTCTTTGATCATTTGCTGTAATATTGATTCCTACACTGATCTCCCAGTCCTGTTGAATTGAGACACAATCATGTGGCTAATGCCAAATCTTAATCAATATTTTCTCAGCTAATGGACATGAATTACTGTAGTAGCTATGACTGGCTGGGAACTCACATTCACTTTGGGGATTTTCACCACTTTTTGCATAGTAACATTCCTGTTCCTCCTTCTAGTAACCTTACTGTATTTCTCTCCTCCTTTCCTCACCTGCCAACCTGCCCTCCATCACCCACATCTGGCTTTGGCTACATTTCTGTCATTTTCTCCTTCATGTGACCCCCTTCTCTTCCTTTACTGTTCACTATCTCATTTAAGTCCGCATGCAGCCAACTGTGTAGAAAAGGTAGAAATGGAGGTGAGGGAAGTGTAGGATGGTATGGCTGAACGCCTGATGAGGGGGTTTGCTCATATTTGTGTGTGTGTGTGTGTGTGTGTGTGTGTGAGGCAGAGCGTATAATGGGAAGAGATAAATACAGAGTCAGGCAGATTGCCATCTGGTCCCGTTGAAATCAGTTAGACTAAATGCAGACGGTTTCTCTCTAAGCCAATATAATCTGGTCATAGTAATGACTTGCTACTTACACCCAAAGAAGCCAAGGCTGGCAATGGAAGATACTGAGAAAAAGACAGCAGCAGGGGAACATACATCCACTACCCCACCTCTCACCATATGAACCAATAGCCCAACTGTTATTGGAGCCATTTCTCTGTTTAAAACATAGGTCAGAATATTATAGATGGGAGTATGGAATGTTACAAACACTATACTGTATACACTGTATATCTTTACGCCTAACTTACGTCATTTCCAACTAGCCATGAAGGCACCATTATGTTATTTCTTCAGTTGACTTTAAGCCCCTTTGTGTAGAATTGGTCTGCACGTATAGACAGTATAATGGCAGTCATGGTGAACTGGATGTTACATCCCAGACATTTATAGTATAAATGTAAGGTAAAACACAGGTGGGGCTTGAAAAGACAACATACAGTAAGATCTATCCATCTGTCCATCCATCCATCCATCCATCCCTCCATCGGGTACACCCTGGACAGGTAACTAACAACAAAAGTCAAACAACACCAGTCAACAGCATCACAAAAACCCCTTGTATTGCATCTTTAATCTTGTGTTGTGAAAATGTGGTTGGCCAACCAGGATACATACATAACGATATATAGGTTTTAGCAAAACTCCACTAGCATCAATTCTGTTGGGGAGGTGGTGCAGGCATCTCCTTTTGCATGGCTCGCCTTCAGTTTTATCTTTAATCTTGATTTGGATTAACTGACCCTTTAAAGTAAATCTATAAATTTCAGATTGTTTTGTGCAACTAATGGATAATATAATCAGTCCTAATATAGCAAAGCAGACACATCTGGCATTATAAACAGGCTGAAAGGAGGGAATTGACCCAGGTCAGTAGTGACCTCACATATCACTGACAATCACTTGAGCCTGGCTAAAGTGCCATTGTACTGCACAGAGAGGAGCAGTGAAGAACATTAAGTTCAAATAAGAAAGAGAACAGACAGCAGTGACAGATGTGACTGTGCAGGGAGATTGAGAGAGAATGCAGCTCAGAGAGGTGAGACAGGTTAAAAGGTGTGTTAGACTGGCTTACTGTAAATGATGCAGACAGAAGCTTCTCTCTCACACACACAGCATACAAGTTGTACCTTCGTCCAAAGTATATTCCCAGTTATATCTGTAAGTTTAGTTACGCAAGAAATGGAACAGTTTGATTGACAGTTTGAGTCGGCATCATCTATTTTAGTGATATTGCATGTGTGTGTGTGCGTGTGTGTGTACACATCCCCATATTCTCCAGTAACACAAGTTGCCCTTGATAGAGTAATCATTTTGTACCATAGTTGTGTGTGCATATGTGTGTGCCGCTATGTGTGTGTGTGCTTGGTTATCCCCTGCCACCATCTGTTCTCTATAGGCTGATGATCATCTATCTCCCCCATTAACTGTCAGTCACTCAGTTCCCTGTTGACATCTCTCCTCTCACTATCTGAGCTTCAACGCTACAACACTGTACCATTACAGCAGTAGGACACATAACAGGAAATAATGTCTGGTTTCTGCATCTGTCCAGTACTGCATACTGTGCCTGTGTGTGTAAGGTTGGGGACAGTTTGAATATTTCCAGTGGATGGATCCCATTCATAGTCCAGCAAACACAAACAAGAGAATATGGCGAAAAATATGGAGAAAAAAAGATGCTAACCTAACCCTTAGTTCATAAGAAACTATTCAACAGTTCAACCATCTGAATAGAAAAAAGTGGTGTCCCTTACCTCCATTTCTACCTTTCTGCTACACAGTTGGTGGAAATGTATCAATAAATGTGATGAATAAAAGCCGTCACTTTTTCTTGTGTGTGCATTCGCAGCTTTACAAAAATCCCAATGCAACATGGTGAAAGAAACTGTCAGAAAGAATGCAACACCATGCAGACACAGATATCTCTGCTGTTTGGGAGGTTTCATGACGTGTCAAGAGGAATCTTCAGTGCACATTAGAGCAACAAGGAAATGTATCACACCTCTCGCATTTTAAATGACTGCAAAGGACTACACACCTGAGGAATGACAGTCAGTCATAAAGCTCCCTTGTGGCATCTTTTCCCCACTGCTGGAACAAACTGTTCCCCTTGCACTTTATAACCACTTTCCTGTTAGCTGCAAATCCTCATAAGAAATCAGCACTGCAGGAACGGCAGACAATAGGCTGGCCCTCCCTGCTGAGCTCATCCATGTGGGCCATCAAATCCAACATGGTTTGGATGGATAGACAGTATAACCTTCCTGACCTGTCAGTCATTTATAGTGTGTACTTAAGTTGGTTTTATCTGTTGCATCAATCTGCCAGATTGCACACTATGTCTGGAACATGACAGTTACACATTTAAGATAACAAGAAATTGTGTCAACCCCTAGCCTTTACCCAACACACTCTACTTCATTTAGCTTCATCTCCCTTCACTCCCATCATTCTTCCCCCGAGTCTTAGTCTTTTCCTTCTCCTCACTTTCTGTTCTATCGAAAAATTATATTTGGTTCTTGTAAAATATTCATATCTCAGTCATAGCGCTGAAACCATGAATCATACATCTGAAAAACTGGGAGAGCAGGAGAGGGAGAGGGGGACAAGAGGAGGGAGAGGAATGAATTAGATACAAATGCAATGACATGAGGAGCAGGAGAGAAATGGGAAGGAGAGGGTATATTCTGTCAGGCATATAGGTGTAAAGGGCAGAGAGAAGAAACCAGAAGAGAGGGATGGAAGCGGAAGTGTGTTACATCACTACAGAGTAGATATGAAATATTCAATCAGGTTAACATGGTGTTCTAAATTAATTTGCCCTCGATTCAACAAATATGCAATACTGTATAACAAATGAATATATATTTTAAAAAAAAGAAGCTTTGTTATCTATTTTGTAGCAATAACTAGCACAACCTGTGACATCATGGGGTTCAGACTAAAATCTGAAGTTGCTTCAACTTTTTCAGTTTTGCTGCCTATAATGTGCTGAAGTGATCGACCAACATACTCTGACAACAACGCTGCAGGAGGGGAAGAGATCGTATAGCAGCCCACACAAGCTGGCAGGTACTCAGGCATCAACAACAACACCAATACCAAATAATCTGTATTCACCCACATCTGTCAAAAATGTAGCTGTTAAAAAACTATTGACTGCAAAACTTATCCTGCGTCAACTACATCTTCAAATTCTGCGCAAAGGGATACCTGTTGAATTGTTTTTTGTTTAGTTTTTTTGGTAGTTTGTTTTTGTCAGTTGGTATCTTTATTTCTGTCTTTATTCTGTATTGTTCTTTTGTCTGATGATGGAGAAAATAATCCATGTGTGAGAGAACATGCTTTAGTGTAACAGTCATGGAATTAAACATGTCATGCTGCCTAAGCTGAGGAACCTGACCCATGGATGCTTAGGTAAAAGCTGGGAGACAGAGATATCATCAGAAAATGCCAACTCTCTGGCTGACAGGTGTGATGAACTGGAGGGTCTTGTGAAAAACCAGAAAGTAAGGAGACCTGGCTGAAGAACAGACCCTCCAGCCATTGTGTGGATTTTGGAAAGAACAAAGGTGGCAGTCTAGTTCAGGCAATCTTTGTCTTAAGACTGTGGCAAAATGAATTAAGTGGCAGCTTTGTATGAATAATGGCTAAATTTGGGTCACATCAGATCCAATTACAGATTTAGATTGCAAGTGTGAAAATGGTGTTGGAGTTAGCCTTCAAAGCCTGAAACGACCTTTCATTTTAGTATTTTAACGATAGCAATTGGTGCAGAGAAATATCCCATAACAATAAAAGACTTCCAACAGAGTTTGTGTCTCTTTGTAATTTTCTAAAGGTGACAGAGAACATTAAGAGTTAAAGATTTTAAAAAGAAAGAAACAGTCTAACACAATAAACATTATTCATCTAATTAAACATGAAAGGATGTTGTGCAGCAAAACGCCTCACGTCACTCCTTCTTGTAGCTGCTGCACGTGTGTACTGTGACCCTGTAAGTGAAAAGAGGACAAGACAGGAGGAAGAGGAGGGGGAAAGAGAAGAATTCCCAAAAGATGCCATCAACCAAAATACAAAAACACTACACACACTGCATGCACACAAACACACATACACATGCACACACCCCATGTGAGTACAAGGTGTGGCTGTTAAATCATGAGACTAGGCTTATGTAGTAAGTCGAGCCAGCATTAGTCTCATTATTTAATAGCTGCACATCGTACATATTGCTCAGGCAGATACTGTGAGTGAATCTCCAGCACGCCAAGCGTTTGCGAAAAGAGTGAGCCAGCATTTTCTGTTTCCAGAGAAAATTTGCTGCTGATAAAAAATTCAGCACAGGAGCAAAGTGTTGGCTAAATGACAGGGAAACTGAGATCCAGTAGGAGCAAGTATCCCTCAAGTGTTACAAAAGACCTGCGTAAGCTCTTCTGAGACAGAGAGGGAAGGGGGCGGAAGCTGGAGAGAGAAGGCCAGGTGAAATAGGGTCAGCGCTCATCTTCCACTGAACCTTATGAGGGTTGATTATCTCCAGCCCTCTCTCTCTCACACACACACACACACACACAGGGCCCTGCCTGCAGTGTGTGCGTCTGTGTTTGTATGTTTCCCTCTCTCTCCTCCTCAGTGGTGTTATTAATGCTGACATACTGTAGCTACTGGCTATGTGCTTACCCTGTCCTCTTTCCGACTCTTCAGTTAAGGCAGATCACAGACACTGCTAACAAACACACGCATACATAACCAACATTAAACATATCTGTCCCAAGAGCGAGGTTAACGGCAAGCCGTCATCAGATAGAAGATAGTTTCACATCCTAACTGTGTTTACTGTGAACATGTATAGCAGCCTGTCTGCTTTAGTTTAGCCTTGGGCTGTCTAGCACATGAGTGTCTATGTGCAGATTTTAAGTTCTATAGAATAAACAGTATGTTATATAGTCTTTTTGCATTACTCTAACTGGTTGTTTTGAGGTGTGCATCATACAGCAAGGAAATAATTCTAAATTTGCAATAGCTCAGGGAGCTCAGGGCCACTGTGTTTACCACTGACAGGCTAAAGATATGAACACTTTCAAACTGTGGTGAGATTTTGTCACATTTTGGTATGAGTAAAGTTTAATTTCTTCTTATCTCAAATGATGTCAAATGGCCCAGTGTTACAACTCAGTGAAAAATTGAACACATTATTCTTTGCCTTTCAGTCATAGTTCACCTACAAGGCCTTTTATATGTCCAAATTATGTCATGTTTTCATTTGGTGTTTCCTGTCCACAGTTCCAGTTGGATGGCCTGATTGTCAGTCACTTGTGAAGGCTGAGGGGCTGAGCCCTTTGTGTCTGCACTGCTCTGCTTATATGACTGTTCTTATATATCCAGAGATTTATTCAAGAGACTCTCATGCAGTAAAACAAATTCTCTGAGGTTATGTGCGTCAGAGCCTTTATACGCAAGGAGTTTAACCAGCACATTCTTGAAGCAAAATTCATTCATTCAAATGAAAAATCAGCATGAGGAGGCAAAATGAATCCACTACATTGTTCCACATAGAGTTCAATTGTGAACTTTGACACATGAATTTACGCTACTGACCGAGCTGAACTGACAGTGCTGACCTTTGAGGAGCCAGAGAGCTGCAGAATCCACAGAGGAAGCTACCATAGCCTATTTACACAATTAACTTTCACTAAAAACAACAACTGTTAGCAACAGAGCTAAACTATGTCAGCAGTAAACAGCAAGCGAATTAGCAAGCTACTTAACTTGGTAAACTTTTATTTTCCCTCTTGACTTCTTATCCACAACCATCTTTTAGCTCTGCAGCATACAACATTTGTTGCCTGTAAGAAAGTCAGTGGTTTATGAGACGCTTTAGTTCCTCTTACTGTAAGTCTGATTCATCTAGTTTCCAAACATCTTTCTACTGTGTGCAATATAATAGGCTGCATTTAAGATGTGAACTATACTGACTGTGTGGGAACAGTTACAGCGCATTACAGTCATAAAAAAAGTAATATCGTTTGAGGAAGTATTGATAATCTCTGTGCTGCTTACATTGCTCAAAACTTTCGCTACTCGGATGCAATGACAGAAGAGGAAGAAGTTGGCAGGACTGTCCCAGCTGAGAGGGCCAATCCACTTCTAATTACTCTGTTCGCTTCCTTCAAAGAATTGCTCTCACACAGAGGAGCAGAGGGGCCCTTTTTTGTACATCTGAAAGTCTTTCACCAGAGAGCCCACTTATGGGAAAGAGAGGAAGGGAAAGAAGGATGTGCTAAAGTGGAACAGAATCCAGCTGAGAAAGCCTCATGAAAGGTAGTCCCTAGTGGTTCCACTCATTCAGTCAGTCGAAAAATCTTCCAGCAGACCCTGAAAATCATACTTTTTATAACTCAAATGAGACAAGCTGCACCAAACCAAGGCTTTCATCCCTTCCTCTATTTTTTTTTTTTTGATGAGGTCTATTTTAGGGGGTTTGGAGGTGAATTTTACTCCCTCTCTAAAAGTTTGACACAGATTACAACACTAATTGTTTTCTCCTCCTCTTTAATTCAGCTTGAGGAGTGAGCCACATAGGCCAGTCAAAGGAAAAACAAAACAGTTTTATAATTATTTATGTCTTAGCACAGCAACGTCTGGCTTAACTCTCCAGTCAAATATCTCTCTGCTTCTGCAATCCATATGAACAGCGAGTATGGACACTTGACCTCGGCCCGGTTCCCAGATCTAAATGAATTGTAGATGCTGAAATTTCACGATGATTTAGTAACTGGCAGATGGGACAGTGGTCCTAGGTCATAAAGCTGTAATGAGAAAGATGTTTTAGACCTTTTTCTCCCACAGAGGGTTCTGAACACAAGCTAAATGTAGGAGTGTTAACTGGTCTCATATATATTTGCAGTTTATAAGCAGACTGTGATGAAACCCCAATTGCAGAAATAGAGAAATGCTGAAAATAAACTCAGAGTGATAACTTTGGTTAGGGGAAACATCTGCTCTCCATTCTTTTCATTCTTCTAACAGATGTTATGTTTCTGTCTCATTCGCAGGCTGTAGAACAAAACACGGCATTGCGCATTACCTTAATGATGAGTCATGAGAGGAGTTGTATCTCAAGGTACTGTTGTACTGGCTTCAGTACTCAGCTGTTGTAATTTCCTGTTTGTCTTATTAAAGGATTTTATTGGATGATTACAACCTGCGGGTGTTAATAAGTCAATATTGGCCAGATGAGGACTGGTTACCTCACCACACAGGTGAGGAGTTTTTCTTTCCACCACCCTATAGTCTGTCCTGGTTTATTTCCGTCTCTATTCTGTTTAACTTTTATTACAGATATTTGAAGTTTTCAATATTTCAGATTCTCTCATGCATACACTGTCTTTGGTTTCTACCTTTTATCTTCCTTTTCCAATATCACATGTCCGTAGGGTCAGTTTTGAGCAGTGGTGGTGAAGCACACTCCCACTTGATATTAGGGAGGTAGAGTAAAGGGCAGGGGAGGACACTGGGGTCTAAGGGCTGAAGCAGACATGTGCATCCCCTTCGAACTAAATTGAAACCTATGGTCATGGACGATGGCTTTTAATCATTTCTTTTTAATAATTTCTTTCTTCCCTCTATTCTTTCATCTCAGTTTCTCTGCCCGTGTCACTTCTCTTTCAGCCCTTCTGTTTTCATCATAGGAGCTCACCCACCTGAAGGACTTTTTCCCTTGCTCTCCACTTCTGTTGTGTGAGTGCTTGCTCTTCAGTATAACACCATATAAGTAGGTTACTGTTTTCCACAATTCACATTTAATTTGAAGGTTTGAAAGGATACTAATAATGCAAATAGTTTTATGAGTGCCAGTTTGTGCCAGTTGTCCTTTATATTATTCCTGCTAATGGAGACACAGCTTGAGATTAAAGCATTCATTTTCCTCTAGTCAGACCAAGCAATTTGCTTTCATTTATTCCTGCGCAGTGTGAAAAAAAGTACAAGGTTGGAAGGTAGGTAATGTTACATTAAATTTACATTGTGCTCTATTCAAATAGTTTCAAATCAGCACCGCTTTATGTTAAAGTGCAGGGTTTTTTATAGTAGCTAATTTGTCCTCAGGGCTACAGAGATTCTCTATTAGGAAGTCGTGAGACAGGCCAAAGCTAGCCGGTTAGAGTCAACAGTGCTGCTCCCCACTCCGGGAAATAGCTGCAAAAGGAGGAGGAACGGTAAAACTTACAAGAAGCTCCCTTCAGGACTACTGGTAATGCATAAACACAGTATTGTGGTGATCACTCAGGATACCACGCTGGTAGAGATTGCATGAAGATGCAAGCTGGAAAGGTGTGGGAGGGAGGTGGGAAATCGTGTGTGATGTGATGGGGAGTGAAAGCTCAGTAACACCAGTCTGCGGAGACATGGGGAGAGAAAATGGCTGTGATGATGATGTTATTATCAATCCCTCTCACGCTGACACATACTTTCATGAGCACACAGAAAACAGAAACACACATCAAGAGCAGCAAAACTGGGAGTGACGCACTGCCTCGTTCATGGCAGACTAGGTCATTTTATTTATCCCTGCGGTACTGTTCGTTTCCTCATAGCCAAAGCCCACTGTTGCATTTAAAAAAAAGTGGAGGGGAGAATGTGGGATGATCAGGAATTGGACGTGTCATCCATGGTAAAATTGCCGCAGGGAATCTGTAATGAAGCTCGTCCCCTCACTGGCAGGATTTGCAGTGACTGCTCAAATCAGATTTTTCCACTCATGTAACACAAACCTTATCTCTTCATTGTTATCTAAACAGTGAAAAATCAGATTCTGTTCCATTTTAATCCCCATGTAAAGACGACAAGGCGGCAAATTAGATTTTTAACAGGTAGTGAAGATTCATTTCGGCCCACATTGGTAGTCATTACACAGGATCCCCATTTATTCTGCATTAGCTCTCTATACACTCATGACAGCTGCTGATGTCCCCCCCATCTTTCTTCTGGCACTCTTTGTCATTTCCCAATGCTGCTCCGAAAAGAAGACGAGACAAAAGAAGACAAAGAGGTGCTACATGAGACTCATTTCACTTTCACAACTTGTTTTGCTCACTCCCTTCCTCTGTGTGTCAGATGGGATTCATGTACCTGATCTATTTACGAGAGTGGTTGACGATAGAGACTAAGATGCTAAGACACGTCCTGCAGGCAGGAACCTTGTTTTAAAAAAACTGTCACACATGTGGCTTGCAAGCACACATACTGCCTATCCAAATACACATGTTCATGCACTTTCATAATCTTTTTATTGATATTATGTGTGGCATAACTGGTTCATCCTCATCCTGTATTCTCTAAAAATTAAGGAATAAATTAAAAAAGCCTTGTTTTCATATTGCGAAACATCATACATTTTTCATATGATGCAGTGGCTTTCGAGTGGCTTTCTGGCAACAAAACATTAGCTTGGCTTGATGACAGGAGACACTATGTTGATGCTCAAAGGGAATTTGTATATTTACTTCCACATTGAGGTTAGAGGTCATCATCAGTTACAGAACACTGCCTGAGGTTGTGACGGAGATTCACCACTACACTTCAGTGGAATGGATTCTATATTCTAAGTTGGTACTTTTTAATTAATATTATTTTTCATTACATGCGTGGGCTTTGAAGATGTAGCCCAACTTCACTTTGTGAAGTGTTAGTGGATTTATGTGCATCCTTTGGTTTGAAAAAATCTTAGGCACATGTGTATCAAGCACAGTTTTCACTGAGCCACTTCTCCTATCAGCCAATCAGCTGCTTCTGTAGCAGCAGTGCAATGTACAGAATGCTGCAGGTACAGGTCAAGAGCTTTATGTTGACATCAAACATCAAGGTCCCAAAAAGAAAGACATTAATTTTGATTGATTCTTGATTGAGTACTTCTGAAACTCCCCTGCATGAGATTGGTTGTTTATAAGAGGGGTCAGAAGAGAATGACCAGAAAGGCTTCAATAAATCAGGTAATCACTGTTGTGAGTATAAGAGCATCTCAGGCTGAACAACATGTACTGTACAACCTTGTGGTGGATGGGCTGCAAGAGCAGAGGACTATACAATAGGGTTCCAATGCTGTAACAGACATCTGAGGCTACATCAAGGCACAGCTCACAAATCCGAAGGAATTATGTGATACTGTCATGTCACCATGTACCAGAATTTCTAAGGAATATTTCAAGTATCTAGTGGAATCCATGCCACAAAGAACTGAGAGCAAAGAGAGGCCCTACTGATTATTACTACGGTGTTCCTAATAAAGTGCGTTCATTCACAAGGGACAATGCCAAAATACAGACTAGTAGCAAAAACAAAAACAGACACAAAAATATACACAACTGAGACTATCACTGCATGGTTACACACACACACACACATCCAGCAGTATCCTTGCAGATACAAACACAAATCCACACACGGGGGTGTCGTT
This sequence comes from Trachurus japonicus, assembly GCF_045865225.1. Classification (NCBI taxonomy): domain Eukaryota; kingdom Metazoa; phylum Chordata; class Actinopteri; order Carangiformes; family Carangidae; genus Trachurus; species Trachurus japonicus. Next base: position 21,902,707 of record NC_140914.1, on the reverse strand, counting down.
ACTGAGGCAAAGCAGAGTTTGGGCAGTGTAATGGTGTTGTGTAACAAGGCTGGCGAAGCACAGCTAAGCATTTTTATCTGTGCAAATAAAACAACGATACTTGGGCTACACCAACATGCGTGTGTGGGTGTGTGTATGTGTATGTGTGTGTAGAGAGATAGGAAGGATGGGTATTATGAAAGCGACTGTCCTGTAAAATACGAGCCCAAAGGGTCATCTGTGCAAGCAGCTTATTATAACCCATTGTAATGTTTTATTATTGGGCGACCTCCAGCAGCTGTCTTAATTATGACAAGAACAAAGGAGGATGTAAAGTGACATATAAAGAGTGACAAAATCTGTGTCATGCAGTCCATGTGGATTGATCACTTCTCTAGATGCAGGACTTTCAGATGAGTCCTCAGTTTGTTTCCCTGTGAAACTGGCAGGGAAATGTAATGTAAATGGACCTCCTCTCTAGTCTTCTTGTCTCAAAGCACTTTACACAACAAGTCACATTCACCCTCTCACATTTACACACTGATGACACATGAGGGGCAATTTGGGGCTCAGTGTCTTGTTGCCCAAGGACACTTCTTATGTGGACTCAGGGAGTCTGGAATTAAACCATCAACAATTAGTGGATGACCTGCTCTACTCTCTAAGGCACAGTCCATAAACCACGTGGATATACCATTATGTCCCAAATCTTTTCCCTTCCAGAATCTAAACCCAACCAAAGGGATTTTGTGCCTAAACCAAAACAAACTATTACGTATATCACCATACAGTAACTACATATCCTATATTTATCACGAGGACAAACAACTGGTATGCTTGCTTCTGATATACCATTATAGGTCATATCCAACTGTAGTGAAAGTGAGTTATAGATTTCTTTTTTGGACAAATGGTTATATGAAATGGAGAGCAGAAAAGAAAATGAGACAAGCTGAGAAAAAGTTATTAATAGAGACTGACCCTGTATGGTGGTCCTGGAAACTCAACACACTTTGCCTTAAAGCAGAAGTAAGTGGTCCGGTCGTTTTCGCTAATGCTGCGTTCCAGGCAGGCTTTTGAAATCGTAAATTACAGCTTCAAGTCACAACTTACGACTTTGTAGCGTTTCAGGCAACCCACTCGTGTTTTTCCGACCTGTTTTACCGGTGAAAGTCACTATAACGGCCACTCGTAACTTCCGACCGGTGAACTCGTACCAGATCGAACTGGTACCACTTCACGGTCGGAAAAATACGAGTTTCCTTGAACGTACCATAACAGTCCTCGTCCCTACGTCGCCACATTCACGGCGTTCCTTGGCTGCACACACAGCCCTGCATGCCGTTCTCTCTCCTCATTGGATAAAAACTGTAGGATACGATAAAAGTTTTCTCTTCGGCTCAGAGCAGAGCAGAGGGACTGACAGACCCGTGTTTCGGTCCAAACACTCTATGTAAGTGATTGCTGTCGGAAGATATAACTATTTAAGACTTATATTAACACAAATATATCACTTACTTCTGCTTTAAGAAAACACAAGGGGGAAAAAGTATCATCATCAGCTGAGCTGCAAAGCATCACAAAACATGCACATTTACCAAACTGCTGCAAATTCACTAAAAAGGGACACTAAAAAGTGATTAGCCTGGCTGACACTTGTTGTTTAATGTCCAATTAGCCCTCTTGAAGTATTATCACACAAAGGTAATCTGACTGGCATATGGATTTTCTGCCCAGGTCAAATTATCTTGGGGTCTTGCTCCTGAATGAGGGTATAGGATGGAGTGGGAGACTGACTAATGGATTGGTGCAGCATCAGCAGTAAAGTGCCCAAACTGTTGTAGTGAGGAGGGAGCTGAGGAAGACAAAGCTCTTCTTCTATCAGTTGATCTGACCCTGACATATCGTCATGTGCTTTGGATAGTGACTGGACCTATAGAAGCTCTGACGGAGGGAGCTTGAAATGGGAGCTGCTGCTCCTTTGCTTCAAAAGGAGCCAGTTGAGGCGGTCTGGACATCTGTAAAGGCTGTCTCTGGATCACCTTTCTTTGGAGGTATTCCAGGCATGTCCAACTGGTAGAAGGCCTTTGGGTAAACCCAAAACACACAGGAGCAATTATAGATTTAATCTGGCTTGGGCAGCACTATGGGATTCCCCAGGAACAGCTGGAAAAAGGTTGAAGCTAGTTCATTTTGAGGTTTTTATTCTCTATTTATTTATGTTAGTGAATAGTCTCCATGCAGAGCATATACGTTCCTCTAACCTTTCACACAAATAAAATGGTATTAGAGACATACGTCTAAAACTCAGTCCCACAGGTCTAGTTCCTGTCTGTTACTAACGTACATGAGTCATTTTTAACCTTGTAAAATGCAAATGGTCCAAGATGACCTGCTTGTGAAGTAGGGCTGACCAATTAGAGGTAGGGTTGGAGATCCTGGAAAAACGATTTGTACATTTTGAAAATATACAATCCAAAAGTTCAAGCCCCCTTTCCTCAGACTTCTCTTCGAGGCCACGCCTCCAAAGAGCAGAACACACAACACTTGTTCAGCGTTGGGTTCACATCAAGGTGAAGCACCACTAGGTGACAGTATCGCGGTAAGCTGCATCGCTCACATACGAAGGTATCATGCGTAGCATCACTAACTTTGTGCCAGCTATTTATCATGGCTTACTGTATTTACCATAGACTGTAAAAAGAATGGACGTAGCACCCGTGACGTCACCCATTGGTTTGGGGGAGTCTGTTTTATGCTCCTACTGGGCATTTGAACTGCGCCATCTTGGATTTTAGTGCAGTCTACTTTCCATATTTGGAGAGCAACCAATTAACGGCCGGTAATTGAAGCGAACCTGTCACTTAACATAACCACGCCCCCATTTATGTACGAAGTGGAAGCCTAAACAACGTTTACATTACAACGTGGCATTCAACATGATTGGATGATGCTTTTACAGGATTCCACAGGTGACTGACTTTTTTCATTTGTGTGTGAAAGCATTTAATTACTTGGTTGCAATTGGGGTGTGAAGATGATTTCAAGCAATTCAGTAAAAAACCCTACCTTTAATCTTATTTTCATCGTCATCACAATGTCAAGATGCACAATAAACACATCGCAAAAAGGTTTTCTGAAATGCGATGAGTTAGTTTTATTTACAGACGCCATGCTTTCACACTGCACCTCATACATGTAACCTGAGCCACATCCCTAGACATAACATAACATAACAACAACGGCGGACTTCCATCAGGTCCCTTGGACACCGTGCCTGAAACGCATCCACGCGGCATTGATCGGCATATTTAGCACGACTTCATGTGTTTAGTCGACTTAATGTTTGGTGTTTGTTTACAGTGTGTAAGCTTTCTACTCGTCTTGTTTTTGGTTTATTTGTGTGGCAGTGTTACAGTGCCACTACAGGCCTGGTGTACGTACTACAGCATATTGAGTCATTTTCAGAGAGACATAGGAACTGTATGGTTAATATGCACACCTGAGTATTTGCTTATTTATCACAAGTCATATCATCATTGAATAGTGTCATTGTACAACTCCTCAACTGTATTTTGCTCTCCAGGTTGTTTATTTTTGAAGATCCATGGCTAGGTGAAACAAAAAACGTATAAAGATATTTAAAACATGTGATTGTTTCTGCTACCAGAAGGCTGTGACTTGGTGAGGAAGAATAGCTACATGTTTAATGCTCACAAGAGGAGAAACTGGTGGAGTTACCCAGATGGCCCATGTTTATCTAGTATAACATCACAGAGGTAAGGGGACAGACAGAGAGATAAGAGGTAAAGGGAAAGGAGGGAGAAGAGCAAAGTAGAGTTATGTTGTGCGTCTTAGTGTGCATGTACGTGTGCATGTTAGCCAGCAGGCAAGAGATCTGAATGGCTGTCCCAGATACCCAAATAAGTCTCTGCACATAATTCTACATCACAATTGCTTAAGTCAGCAGGGGGAAGACACACGCACACACACACACACACACACACATACACACACACAAAACAGACCCATGCACATGATCACCTCAACTTCATCATCCTCATCATCTGCCGTTCTCATCTCGCCTCGTTGCACCGTTGTATCACTTGCTGTAATGTAGGTATGACTGCAAGCTACAGTACCATCAAGTTAGTGCCTGTTCACAGACGCACGTACACGTCGTACACGTACACACACACACACACACACACAAATTATAGATCCATCCACACATGATGAAGTTAAGGATCAGGATATGCCATATGGTTCCTAGGACACTGATTTACACTGTCTGCTGTGTGTGTGTGTGTGTGTGTGTGTGTGTGTGTGTGTTTCCTGTTGTGGCAGACTGATCCACAGCAGGCGTTCTTTGATTGTGTTATTTAAGCACTGTGATTCTCTATGTGCAAACATTTTACAAACACACGCACCCACACACACACACACACACACACACATACAAAACACACAGCCAATTAACACCTCAGTCTCCCTCTGGTATACCGAAATCAAGCTAGATATTTTTAATCAAACATGAGTGCTCACATAGCAGCACACCTGCCCTGCACCAATTTCCAGCCACAGCCACAGCGCACAATACACACAAGTATGGATATACACACACAGATACACACAGTTGCAGTAATCTGAAATCATATGAGCTGTAAGTTTGGCTACAAGTAATTAGCCTATGTTAGCGATTAGCCTATACACAATTAGCCTCTAGCCCCATTGTGCTTGTTTAACACCATTTGCAAGGGCAATTTAACGGGATGGGAACACAAAGGTAAGCATAGTTATGGGGCACTTCATCGTACCACCTGCTTTTTGTCCATTTCCATGCTTTATCTTCCTACTGAGTCAATCCACTACATCACTGAGGAGTGTTCTTGGCTCTGCTCAGTAACAGTGTTCATTTTAAAGTAGTTACAGGGCTGAACAAACCTCTACACTGTCTCTTCTGCTATTATTAAATTTAACCTAGTCCATTGACTCACCTCTTCTTTTGAAATTAAACCATACAGACATTTTTCTTTTTCCTTTTTAAAACACATGTGCTAGTTGAGAACTCACAGATGCTAAAAAAAAAAAGAAAAAAAAAAGAGAACTACCACCAAGTAAAACACTATGGCATTATGTTTTCATAATGCCAGAAATGGAAATGCACTTTGTGAGATTATCATGACCTTGGACCACCAATATGTAATTATCTAATCAGTGCAGTGCATACCTGTGTCCACATTACTGTGTCCACAATGGTTAATGTTTGTACCAAATTTGAAGAATTTCCTCTCTGGAGTTCTCAAAGTATTGGCTTTACACAGACACCATCATATTTTGTGAGGTCGCCATGAACTTGACCTTTACCTTCTAAAATCTAATCAGTTCATTCTTGAGTTCCACTGAATGTCGAATTTGAAGTCATGTCACAGAGTTACTAAAATAATATGCCCATAAGAAGGACGTACAACCTGAAACCAATATGCCTCCAGCTCTGACTGTTGCCGGCACTGAGGCATAAAAAAGTCAGCCCACACACTTCTGCTCTGCTCAAGGCTGCTAACCTGCAGCAAATGTTTCCCTTCAACTGCCCTAAATCAAGCTTTTGAGTGGGAAATTCTGGGGAAGGAGTGAGGTCCCAGACCATCTGGGTGACAGTGACCCACCAGCTGAAATGTCATCAAGACCAACAATTCACAACACATCACTGAGATCACGTTTGTACAATGGTACAATGAGAAGACACGGGAAAAAAGAGGAAAAAAACAGTAAAATGGACAGAAAATCAAAGAAGGAAAGAGACAAATCAAGAGAATCAAGAGACAAAACAAAAATCCATTGTGTTTTCTTCCCGTCTCATCCTTGTGCACTCAGCTCATCTTGGCTCAAAGACCACAGCAATTAATTACCTGCAGGCACATTACGGACACCTGCAGTGATTTATGGGGCCCTTTATGGAGATGCAGAACACTGATAGGTCAAGTTTGGGATACAAAAGAAAAAGTGAGTGAAATCATGCTCTGACACAAGACAGATGAGTTACAAGAACAAAAAGCCCAGAAAACTTTCATTTTGTTTAATCTGCATTAAGCACAGCTGCAGTTAGCCTTGCTCAAAATCCGCCTTGAAAGTACACACACACACACACACACACACAGATGCTAGCCTACATTGGACTGTTGTTGCGTGTTCTGTTGCTTGTGCCCATGGGCTCTTTTCTCCCTCTGTTCTCTTCATCCCCAACAGAGAGAGAGAGGGAAAAAAAACTCTTCATTATTTTTATGTTGAGCTGAACTTCACTGTATCCATTATGCCTGCGTGAGAGATTTTGTCTGCCAGGACAATACATGTGCAAAAACTCTCTGTGATTTCAAAAGCATGCACACACTTTGGCTTTTACAAGTTTAGTGATTTCGCTGAGGCTCTCACTAAACAGAAAAGTGGAGCAGGTAGCAGTGCTTCAGTGTGTTGCTCAAGGACACGCAAAGCAGGACACACGGCTGTTGGTGCAAACAGTGGCTGCTGTGGGGAACAAGCCTGTTCCTGTCAGCCGGGACATGATTCCTCAGGCTAATATCACTATGCCAGAAGGATGATGTTCGAGGCACGTTTTAATGGACTGTGTGGGGAAAATGTGTATATGGTCCGTATCACAGTTCATGCCAGGGTATCTCTTTTTCAAGGCAACTTTCAGAGTTTAATATCACTTTGTTAAACAAACAGTTTTAGTCATAGCCATAGGCTATCTGTTTAAAGATTACACTTATATATCCTGACAATCCACTGGATTCCATTTTATACTTAATAAGATTAAATACTCTTACAGTATAGTAAAGGAAACTGTGGTAGAAACATTTGAATAAACAGAGAAAGGATACTTTCTCAGCATCAGAGGAGGGAAAGGAGAAACAGTCATGTTTGAACCAGGCCAAACTGGTTGATTAAAGGTTAAATTAAAAGTAAAAAGACAAAGTGCAAACCATAATTCTCGATTCATTCCTATTACAGGGTAAAGTCTCAGGTCTATGACTGTAGCATAAGACAAGACAAATGATAAGGTGTGTAACTGTGTTGGAGGTGATGGCGAGAAGGTTAAAGTCAATCTGTATGGCTTTAAAGCTCTTAGTGATATTACACCCAGAGGGTTGTAATCAGACAACCAGAACAGATCAATACAATCACATCATGTCCACAAAGTGTATGAGACAGCACTTAATGACACTTGTTTTAGACACGTGGAGCCAGGCTGCAGATGAAATGCCTTCTTTTGTGAACAATTCAATCGAAGAGGCCTCATCTCAGACAATGACGACAATTGTTTTAAATTAGTTAGTGCTCCACTATCCATAAAAATCACTTTATAAAAGTGGAGTTATAAAAGATGATTATAAAAACACTGTCCAATACAATTTTGTCTTGATTTGAAATAGGAATTGATGAGAATATCGATTTAATAAATCACAAGATCACAAGAGCTGCCTGCTTGGTTTCTTTCTTTCTGTCTAAAAACAGTTTACCTACCAGGTTGAAAAAAAATGTCTTGTTTAAAAAGTTCATTTACTAAAAAATCTCCTTTTGCATGTGCACTTAAAAAAGTGCACATGAACTGTTAACAAATTGTATATGGCGCCAATTAAAATAAAAGCTTATATTCTTCTTGAACTGAAGGCAAATACTTAACAATATATTTATAACCATCTTTAACTACATACAGTAACTACATACAGCCATGTGAAAAAATGAGGACACCCCTTGAAAACCTGTGTGTTTATATGGATATAATATATGGATATTTAAAGGTACAATATGTAAGAAATCTAAAGCAACTGGCCGTAAAATCCTCCTAATATGTCACAGAGACTCAGGAATAATGTTCATATAACATGATGAACTCACCAACAACAATAGTACAGCCAGAGTATTTGCATTAAAAATCTTTTTTTGCAGACTGCAAATCATGTTTATGTTTTGAATTTACGTGTTGGCATGTTGCGCCACCTAGCCCTCTCTCCCAGTCACGCAGCGTCAGTGGCATTTCAGCCTCCGGTCTGCTTCCACTGAGCTGCCGCTATGACTGGGAGAAAAAACAAGATCACTGTGTTTTGAATTTGACTGCAGTAACTGTTTTTGGCCACATTCTTACATATGGCACCTTTAATATCAGTTTTAACAATACTGGGAGATTCAAGTAATATAACTAAACAATCAAAACCAAAACTGAATAAAATACTTTTTCTAAAAAAAATGTAATCTAAAAAGAATGTTATGAGTTTATTTCTTTATTTATTTGAAAATAAATATATAAATAAAAAAAGTGATTGACGGATAAGTTAGGACATCCCCACATCTATTCCCACTAAAAATGGGTAAAATCACACATTAGGTGCACATGATCTGATGTTTTCTGAATGCATGGGAGGTGTGCAAGGAGGAAACCTTTGATCTCTAATGAGTCTTGAAGGCCAGACTGAAGTTTGCCAGGGAGAACGCAGACAAAGACCAGGACTTCTGGAACGTTCTTTGGACAGATGAGTCTAAAATTGAATTATTTGGACACCAGAACAGAGGACATGTTTGGCGTAAACCAAATTGGGTGTCCTAATTTTTTCACATGACTGTATATAGGTCTACATTATGTATGTGCCTGTATCAATGTAACCTGTATGGCTATGTAACTGTTTACTGAATAGTGCACACATTGTGTTCACACATCAAGCCACAGACAGGTACAGTTACTAATTTACAGCATTTCAAATCCGCACATTCATTCTTAGAGAAAGACAAATAATGCCTGGTGGCAATTAGCTGCCTATGTTTCCTCTCTCTGTAATTACTCAATCATTGTATGAGAACTGAAGCGCATTCATACTTCAAACAACAACGGCACTTGAAATGAGCAGACTGAAGGCACATGGCCTCATTCAGTGGTAATTACTTTTAATAATTAGCAAACAAACCAAAACACCAGGAGCCTCGCCTTTCAAATTGCAGTGTGAGGACAGCGGTTGTCTCGTATCCTCACCTGACATTTATCATGCAGCGTTTAAGTAATTTTCCTGATCCAGCCTGTGTCACTGCTATCATCACACTGTCAGACACTTTCAAATTATTAATTTTATGTTGTGAATCACTTTTTAATAAAATGTGAAAGGAAGAAAACGATTGACAACACTGTAGCTTACCACGGCATTGAGGATGAATGCTGTTTTCCTAGTTTACTTAATATGCAATAAAATTATGGTTATAACTTAAGAGGATTTTATTGTCTCAAACATGGTTAGGTTAGCAACTCCCTAAATCAGTTCACTGCAGTGAGACTCTACAGCAGACGTGAGAATAAGACACTGTAATTTGTGTGTTGTTTGCTCAGAGAGTGAGAAAGAACAACTTTGTATACAGGACAATTTTCAGCAAAACAGTCTATTTGAAAGACATCATCAAGACTTTAAACTGAAGGGAATTCAAACACACACGCACACGCACACCACATAGACACAAGTCACAAGCTAAGTTCTTTGTTTTGCTCTCGATCCAGATTTCCCCTGTGGTGAATTAGAGTCTCAGCATTATTTGAAACCAGACAAACCAGCCAACACCATCTACAGACACACCAACAAAATGTTTTGTATGGTGAAGACCAAAGACCCAATTAACTTTATTACTGACATTACAGCTGGAGAAGAGGAGAGATTATAAGACATGCAGACACATGCGCACACACACACACACACTTTGTACTGTAATGGAGTTAGACAGCAGTGCAACAACAGTTTACCTTTTATGGCCCACCTGCTCCACACACACACACACACACACACACACACACACACACACACACGCACTCATTATTACAGAGATGAAACATACAATAAAACAGAACACAAAGATTAGTTAATCACGTTTACATGACAGTTATAGTAACTCAACCACATGTCCCACAAACACACACATGCACACATGTACCTACAGTACAAGGGAAACATCTGTGGTCTTTTTAAAGTAAAGTTTCCTAAAATGAGAACGTTCATAATCAAACTTCTTTGTTTATAAATACTTGCAGCCATTTCAGAATAGAACTGTCTGAAATTATGATTTCCATTAGCCCAGATACATGCCCCAGACTCCCGATCCTTCAGTGTGTTTGTGTTTGACACACTCACATAAAAAATGATATGTTCTTAATCCAATTTTTTTGCTCAGTGATTTTCCTCCTTGTATTCATGTGCAAGCATAGTGATAGTTAATACAGTAGGACTGCATCATTCAAGTTTTTCTTCTTTTTCATTGACTTTGTCTACCTCCTATTCCCTCCTGTTTGTCCCTCACCCATCTGTCTTTCCTCTTATTGTCACATTTCTTCTCTCTTGCACAACAAGTTTTACTAAGTTCCTACATGACCGTTTGAATGCCTCGTTAGCTCCTTCTTCCCTTTCTCCCTGCCTTCTTTCTTCCTCTTGTCCTCCCTTTCTGCGTTCTTTCCTCCATTACCAGACACCAACAAGCCGCCATCAATCCTCTCTGAGTGGCATCACAAATCCATTAACCTAAACAATGCAAAACATTTCATCCCTGCACCCATCATCCATCTCTCTCTCTCTCCATCCTCTCCTCCTGTCTGTCTTTCAACTCCTGTCATCATCACTCTCTACTGAGTCATATATCAGATTCCATTATTGCCCTCGACCCTAGACAAACACGGTGCCATCAAAGGATTTCAGTCAAATGATTTCTCTTCTATGGGTTTCACCTTTTACTCCATCGTTGAGAAACGGTCATTCTTAAATTTAGCTGTATAGTATATTGATGTCCTTTTTCTAATTGCTTAACAATCCCAACATAAGTGGTTCACAGCCTTAAAATAAATTTACTAAGACAGATGACCTGGACTTAACTATGGTTGTAACAGACTGCTATCAGTGTGGCAATAAAAAGCGACAGCAGTGGCTGAGCCTTTTTCAGTATTAACAGGGGCTAAGGGCAAAGACCTCAACAGGCTCATTAAATCCCTGAGAAATTAAAATGACCAATCAAGAAATGCCTCTGACACTTTCACAGAAGAGCTTCTTAAATCCTATTTTCAATTACATGTAGGCAATACAGTACATATGGGTGTGGGACTGTGACTATGTCCCCCGTTGGCTGCCATAAGTTGTTGGTTGTAGTTAACAAATGTGTGTGTAGCTTTAAGGTAAAGAAATTATTAGCACAGAGTAGAAGGAGAATAAAATGCTCACATAAAACAACCAGTCTGTTGAAGAGGAAACTAGTGCTGTCTTGTGCCATAAATCTGGATGATTCCTATACAGAAAATGAGGTGTTGAAAATTATATAAACAGCACTTGCAAGTACAATATTTTGTGTCAAAGTGTTTCTATTTTATAGATCATAAAAACTTCCTCAGGAAAAGGAGATGGAGATGGAGATGCCCCCTGCAAAGCATTTTTCACCTAACTGCACAGAAAAAACCCAGAAACAAAGACTAAACTGCACCTACAGATTTAATCAGCGCTTTCAGAACAGCGGGGGCTCAGTTCATACATTAGATAACTAGTTTTACCTACTGTGGTGGTTTGGCATTCCATTTGCCCTATTTTCTCATTAAAACCACAGTCATCAGTCACTGCTGAGAAAACAGGACTCCAATCACTTTGCAGTACCTTCATTTGCCTTTATGTCCTTCATGGTTTGAGGCATTGGGAACCATTGATGTCACTGACTAATCAAGATAGCATCATCAAGAGTGGGACAACATTAAACCATTTGGGACTACTCAGTGTGACATATACCAAAACACACAGATCTAATTCTGGCTGCTCTTTAGGTCTACCATCTTACCTCCACAGACATTTATTTGAGGATTTATCATCAAAGTTTGTTTGCTGTTGCATTTGTTTGCTCACTTATATTCACAACAAAAAGATCATGTAATTACAAGATTATCATAATTATCAGATAGCAGTATACAGTATATCCATTATAATTTTCTTACAGCCATGGCATTTATCATTTAATTATGCTTGTTTGAGCTTTGTTATCATTACAGTCATAATTATGATTTTTTTTTTCAATGTACAACTGCTGGAGCCACATATCAACTTTGGTCCAAGGCCATCAGAGACAGTAGGAATGATAACAGTGATTAGTGACTCTCTCAGTGTTTCTGTGAGCATGTGATGAGCCCATCTTTTAAGCTGCACATTTCATTACAGCACGCTCACAACACTCCTGCTTTTTCTACTATCATAAATATGCATGTCCATTTAATTTTTGTATCCTCCATTTGCAGGAAGTGATTCTGAATTTAAGGTCCACCTTGAATAAATTGATGTGCTTTTATAACACGCATGCTGAACTAACCAGGAATATCCCTTTAAAAAAAAAAAAAAAAGTGTGACGGCATTCACCCTTCAAAGGCTCTTCTAAAGGCGAGGGTCTTTTGTGAGAGCAGACCATTGATGGGAAGGTATAGTGAGCTAAACCACAGTACTTTGATCCATTTTTCCTCTTACTGTAATAATCAGACCCATTTCTTCTTCCCTGGGCTTCTCTAAACAAGTTGTGAATAATTATGAATTTAGTTGGACAGCATGTGAGAACATGTGTATGTCTGAGGAGACAGCTCAAAATATACCCACTGGTTGGATACAGTATATGAAATGCAGAGAAGCTTTTGATTAAAAAAAAAATCTATGGGCAAACACTTGTGGACTAAGACACACACTCGGTGGACACACACAAACACGCACAAGCAGGGAGGGCCAGGGGGGAGCTGACCGTGCCAATTGTTTGTCTCCGAGAATCAAATGGGAGGTGATTTTCTGAGGACCAAAGGGGAGAATGGGAAATGACAAAATAAACGAGTGCTCTTTTCTTTCCCTTCTCTTTCTTTCATCTGTCTCTCTGCAGAAGAAGAATGATCTGCCACAGTCTTTTTGTCGAGCTGGCTGACACACACACACAGACACACAAAAAGAGAGATTCCTCTGCACAGCGCTCTTTGGACCACGCTGTTGTTGACTCTGTGTGATCTGATGAATGACATCCCCATTTCAATTATTGCCCCTCCTCTGCCTCTCTCGCATGCAGAAACACCTTACAACTGAATCTAAGAAATCCTGAAAAACCAGATCTAGAGTGGCATCCACACTTTAACATGGCTTCATCAATTTCAGCAAGTCAATAGCCTACCAAGTTACAAAAAATAGGGTATACAACCATAGTACACCCATAACCAATATTAAACTATTTTTAGGCACCTATTACACATTAAAGCTACATGCTAACTAATACACAAGCTATATAATGAAAGCTATGCACTATTTTCATATAGGTGGAAATGATAATGTGCCTGAGCAATGCCACAAGATGGCACTGTGCCTTTTGGGGTATCCCTAGAATCACAAAGGATTTTGGGGAACGGAGAAACCTCTAAGTGTGGAGCCATCTTGTTTACTGCAGCGTTCTGGCTTTTACAGAGGGTCATTATCCCTTAAAATGAAACTTTAGCAGGAAATGTCAAGGGATGAACATTTAAAGCAATGTCCACAAATGTAATTTCATTTGTTGGATTTGTGTAGACTGAGAGGCAAAACAAATTGTAGACAGCAGTCTGTGAGAAACATGGACGCTGGCTCCTATCATCTATTTGTGCTCCAGGACGTATGTCATGTCGAGTTAGTATTTTATCATTCAATTATTTCACTGGACATTTCTACGTCCTGTATGAGTTTAATTTCCCCAAACAGCATTTTCACATTTCATTGAACACATGTCCATGAGTATTTTTCTGTTTAAGCTTGTCCAGAAAGGTAATCAGTGGAGGAACTTTGACAATAATTATGAAGCGAATAAGCTTTACACCTGTTCAAGGAAGAGGCACGAAACAGCAGCAAATAGTGCTGCAGAGGCCACATGAATGAGGACAGGCAGAATGTTGCAACCCAGCAAATACACCCGCACGGTTTTAAATCTGGACTGCATCACTTTGTACTTGCTTTAGCAGAAAAGCACACTCTTAGGTATCAGCACTGTTCTAAAATAATCTTTGGGTAATACAGTAGATTACAAATGGAAGACCCACAGAGAGGAAATGAAAGAGCAGTGATCAAACCACCAGTGTTTTTTTCTCATTTATTGAAGAGAAAGTTAAGGAAAGATAATTAGGTAGGAAGGGAAGGAGATGTGTTTGTTAGAGAGCAAAATGGTGCATAAAAGGAAGGAAATTAATGGAAGGTAATGGGTAAGAGATAGAAGAACAAGGAAGAGAAGAGAAGAAAAGAGAAAAGAAAAGAAAAAAGATGTCACCCAAATCTTTTAATGTTCCACTGGAAGGACAGACACACACACACAGACACACACACGCACACACACAAGTGCAATTGTGTCAAAGCCATTATAACACAATGGCCTCCCTGCTGGAACAACTTAGACCCAGATCATCACCTGTGCACATGCGATGTACAAAAACACTGGAGAATGCATCTTTGTCATCTTGTCAGAGTAAGTCAACAAGCTACTTACATGTAAACCTCTTTGCATTTATCTAAGGTGAAATTACCACCTCAGTGAAAACCATCACAGAATAAAAAACACGTATGTACCAGTATGACAAAGTTTTGTGTTTCAAATACATAACAAGAGAGTTCATGTTGGCTTTGGCTTGTTTTAGGTCTTGTAGAAATTGCACAAGACTGACATTGACAAGACTGACAGAAGTGTCCAAATTCAGTAACACGCACATTTTTAAGTTGTGGGTGGCCACTCTACTGACTGAAAAATGATCCTCTAAGCAAACATGTTGCCTTCAAATAGCCCTGTATTAGGCTACCATTCTGTGATTGAAGAATTGAGCATTCAAAAAAGTTGGGTTAGGGTTACATTCATCTCAACTGTGAAAAATAAATAAGTAAATGCTGTAGATTATATAATTACACATTAGGCCTATGGGTAAATTTTCAAGATGCTACAGCCATCGTTTGCATATGGCTGTTTACTTACATCTAATGTGAGTTCAGCATTAAAACCAATTTTATTCCCTCACTAAGATCTACAGCAGTGGAAGGCGACCCTCCTGTCTTCCTTAGTCTATTCAAATTGACATGCTAACTAGCCAGCTAGCTCAGCCAGTTCTATCATTTTCAGATACCAAGTTATTTTAGTTATGAATGATGTAAATAAGTAGATCTGATCTGAAGGTGTGTTATTACACCCGTTGTCTTCTACATGCAACAAAGGCTAAAGCTCTTGGTACAACTGGTAAGTAAACAGCTGCTAATGCTATTATTAGTTATGTAGCACAAGCAAAAAAGAAAAAAATACTGCTGCTTTAATGATTTTGGCTGTGCAGTTGTTAAAACTCATGTCTTACCTGGTTTTATCACAAAAATAGAATTTGGAATTGGAGCTGCCTACCTAATCCATGACAAGCAAAGAGACTTATACTTAAAGTAGACACTTGATGAAAATGACAGATTTCCTCCTGAATGTGAAATGCTTCTGAACTGATATAACGGTATTTCTTCACGAGCAAGAACCAATCAGTAGAAAAACTTTTCCTGTAAAATAATCAGCCAGCATCAACTGACAAAAGTAGTTATAGGTGAGAAACGGTGCCTGGTGTGCATGTTGTGAATTTTGACAGGACAGCAAACCTTGTGAATGGTGAAGTTTTATTCTAGTCGCTCTACAGAGAGAGAGAGAAAGAAAGAGAGAGAGACAGAGAGAGAGAGATAGAGAGAGAGAGTGAGAGAGAGAGACAGTGCCACTGTACAGAAGAGCTTCTGTGAAATTCACACAAAAAATATTGTTTTTACTCTTTATCATTTATAATTCTCCATGATGATGTATTCCAGTATGAATTTACAAGCGATGTATACAGGTGTCATTTCTAAATATATTCAAAATAGTTCCTTAAAAGTCTTTGAGGAAATATTAGTTTAAAAAAAAGCTCTATTCTTACAGCAAACCATAAAGAAAGAGGTCTCGTATCTTTGGAGGGATAGCAGACTCAAAGTAGAGGGTTGCTTTTTTTTTCTTTTATCTTCTTTACAGTTGAAGTCCTGACTACACATGAAGGAGAGGGAAGAGAGAAGCAGAGCTGGTGATACAGTAATTCTCACCTGCCATTGGAGGAAGAGCAAGGATGTCCCGCCATACCAAGCCAAGCCCTGACCCCTGACCCCTGACCTACAACCCCACTGGACAAAACATGGTCTGATAATGACCAGTCTTCCCAATGAGGAAGTTGCACGAGGGTCAAGTCCTCGTCTTCTCCCCCAAAACAGCAGCAGCATCTTCATCGTGTTAAACATAGATAATTTTTTTTCTCTCAAATATGTATATACTCACATCTGGTTACAACGCATTAGTGATCATAACATCATAACAAAAAGAACAAACAAAAAGAAAAAAAAACAAACATAAAACATTAAAATTGTTACATCTGGGGTTGCATGCCATCACCTCATTATTTATCATTAAATGTAATTAAAATACATTTTTGTCATTAAAAAGAGCAGGGTTGTCATCACAAGGGTGTGTCTGGGTATGTGAGAGTGTGTGTGTGTGTATGTGCGTGTGTGTGTGTCTGGGTGTGTGTGTGTGTGTGTGTGTATGTGTGTGTTTGAACATAAAACAGCATCAGTATACATGACAGTTCTGTAAAAGTAGAACGAATAGAACAAATTGTCATGAGTTCATAAAATGCAAGGGTGCCGTTTGATATTTTTTTTTACATGTGCATATTGTTCACTTGTCAGCTCTCGCAAGAAGCATGTGGAGATAAATATGATAATAATCATAAATATGCAGATAAGATGCAAAAAAGGACAAATGTTGCTCGTCAGTCAACATTGGGTAAGCTGATTGGGAGGCAAGGAGAGGTTCGCTGCAGTATTCCAAGAGTACAAAAGGGCGATATGACCTTGGTTGTTAAAGATGGAGCTTCAATTGAAACACAGTGGCTAATGCAGACGACTGCCATTAAAAATCATGAAGGGAAAGAGAGAGATTCCTGTTAGAGTATTCCATATAAGGGAGGCTTTATACATTTTGGATGTTTAAAAAAACATCCATTCTGTTAAGGGTGCTCAGTTTGGCAACGAGTTGAGTTGCATGCAACACACCCCTCTCTGAGCAGAGCGACCTAAGCCTCCTACCACCATCCCTTCTTTCCCTCCTTTTCTTCCTCTTCTTCTCTCTTTACTTGGGTTGCATGAGGTTGGGCAGAGAGCCGAACTGGAAGACCTTGGACTGGTAAACATCAAAAGGAGAAAAGTTTGATCCTGCTTTGCGGCCACTATAAATTCTGTGGTTGGTTTTTTTTTCCTCTTTTTTTGATTTTTTTTTTCTTTTTAATATTTTTTTTCTACAAAAAATTTCTGTGCCGCATCATGTTCTGTTGCTACGTTTGAAGCTCCCCCAAAACGCACAGAATCATCCTGAGGTATTTTATTTGATACAATTTGGCTTTGTGAATCCAATCAATCAAGCAAATCAGTCAGTTAATATGGTTACATGGTTTTTCTTTTCACTGTACAATTTGTACAGTATAATGCTACAAAAAAAAGTGTTTTTGTGGGAACGTGTGTACTTGAAAGTATGTGCATGTGCAAGTCTTTTCTGCCAAGTGTTATCAAAAAGAACAAACAAACAAACAAACAAATGCATAAACAATGACATTAGGAACAAAATGTTCTGGTTAAGTCTCCAAGCTTACCCAAGTTCTGCCATGCACACACACGACTTAATCCACACTAAGATGGATACATGATTGATGAGCACATAACAAAGGAGCCGCTTCGGCTCCATTCCTCTCCATTTGTCCCTCCCACCCCATCCCAAGTCCCACCCAAACAATGCTATGAAGGTAAACAAGAGATCCATCTCAAGTAGTCTTCAGATCCTCACGAGCCTGGTTGATTGTGCATCAACCATAATTGATGATCTATTTTTTAACATTTAAAGTGTAGTGGTTATAGCACAGTGTAGCACTGCTACTGCTGTACCAGTCAACCAAAGCTCAATTTTACAGAAACCCAAAGAAATTAAGTGAAGTGGTTCTACAGTTACTCAACACTCTGGTGATGTGTCATGTTAATCAAGGAAGGGAAGGAGGAGGGAGGAAAGAAGGAAGGAATCGTCAGTGTTTTTTTTATATATATGTATATATATATATATATAGATAATACCCTGTTTGGCAGGGAGGTCAAAAGACAAAAAAGCACATCAGTGCCCACACCTCAAACAAGGTGGGGATGGACACAGTTGTCATTTCATCCTTTTTCTCCCTTGTTATCTCCTTTTTGCTCTCTTCCCTTCCGCCATTCTCTTTTGCAGCAGGAGCCACAGCATGACACTGATTTACTAAGCACAAAGGTCAAGGTTCAAGGTTTCGATTGTACAAGTATCCATCCACCATATCTGGCAAGACACAGTCCCTTTTCAAAAACATGTAAAATATGTGTCTGAGAGTGTATATGTGTGTATTTTCTCTTCTCCAACACAGAAAAAAATCAACACATGCAAAATAATCTACTACACTTGATGGATTTTTTCCAAAAGCTATGCTTTTTTTAAAAAGCAAATGTGGGAGAGAGGTTTTAAAACTAATGGCTATTGTGCTACCAAATAAGCTAACACTAAAATCCTACATAAGGGGATCCGGATGCCAGAATCCCTAATAAATCTAATAGTTTAATAGAATAAAAAAGCAATACTTTGCAATTATTTTTCTATGTGCAGTGCCACAAATGAAATGCCCATCAAATGCCTCAGGTCTTCCTGCCTGTCTGCCTTTTCTATCAGTCATTTTGTCAGTCTGTCCTTTATATCCGTCTGTCTGTAAACATTATTCATTGATAGCACCTACATAACTCTCTCTTTCTCATCACAGCCGTGTCCTTTAGCATGGGCGTAACACATAAAACCAAATTCTGACCGAACACACAAAACCTAACTGGCAAAAACGACTGGATGCTCCACTCTGTGCCACTCATCTCCTGTCTCCCTCTCTCCTCTTGCACTGCCAGGTGTCTCGGTGGCCATATTTGTCAGAGTAACAAGCAGCAGACCGTTGGACTAGCTCAGTGTGACGCCCCTGCCCTCCTGGGACACCTCCATGTCTGGCCGTGACATCAAACGTGCCCATCTGGTCTCCCTGTCAGGCCCGTTCTCTTCTACAAGTGAGCCCCAAGCTTGACAGTGGAGGTGGAAAGGAAAAAGGAGAGAAGGAGGAGGGGTTGAAAGAGAGTTTCTTTCTCTCTCTTTCACTTCAATTCTCCTCTCGTATAACTTCTCCAATCCTCCTCACTTCTTCCTCACTCATTTCAATCATTAATCAACTAAGTAAGGGAGTCCTCCCTAACCAAAACTAAGGCCTTCTCTGTCCCATTAATGGGACTATGCCATTTCTTACCCCTTTTCCAAAACTTAAGAGGGTTAATGATTCCCCCTCTTCACTTACTCCCGCATACCTTATGGCAGAGTGCCAGCCATGCTGCCAACTCAGTGGTACATGGCAGAGGATGGACATACATGGTGATATCATCTGCAAAGAGAGTAGTAGTAGTACCGTCATACCCAAGTGGGCACAAGTTCTTTTGGGTTACAATGTCAAAGAGAAGAAGAAAAATGTAGTGTGGCTATGGCATCCCTTAGTGGATAACATAGTTGATAAATTATAATACAAACCCAGAGAGGAGTAAGGAGGAGAGAACACATTATTTCTTACATCAACTAAACATCTGACTCCAGACTGGGGATTTTTTTATAGACCCGTCTATTGCTGAACTGGGCTGAGTTTAGGACACCACGTGGGGCCGGGTATGCACTAGTCTTATTGGCTGAGTAAGGCATCACATGCTCTTTGTTGTACATGTCATTAGCTATCCGCCCGTCACGTGAGCAGTATGAAGTGGTGGATTTAACAGAGGAGCGGAGATTGTTCGCATCGTTGCGTGTTTTGATGGGGGGCGCTCCAAGGACCGATGCAGGCGAAGCCAGCTGTTTGTAAATATCAGAGGAGCTACGCCCATGGACCAGTCTGCTGCTGGTGTCATCCCTCAGCGAATGGCTGAGGAAGGGGTTATCCGAGCCATGGGCCGGGTAGAGGGACTTGCTCCTCTTGCTCTCCTCCAGGTTGTGGTTAAACAGCATTGATTTTGAGCCGGTGCCAAACAGTCTGCCGGAGTAGGGACGCATGCCGAAGAGGTTCGCATAATGCGAATCAGATGCGGAGTCTAGGAAGCGGTCCTTCTCCTTGAGGCTGACGCTACGCGCCGGTCGACCCAGGTCTACATCCTTGGGCTTTTCTAGCATGATGTTGTCAAAGGAATGCTGACGACTCAGCCTCAAGCGATTTCTCTTTTGGACATGTGGCCCATCCGTCTGTGGCCAATACAGACCAAACATTTCGTCTGGCTGCTGCTGCTGCTGCTGCTGCTGCTGTTGCTGCTGCTGCTGTTGATGGTGCAAGGTGGGACTGACCAAGGGGTCTGCGAGGAGCTGGTCCTCACTAATGTCATACAGGTTGGCCATGTGGATGCATGCTTCACACCGATTATACGGCGAGCGAGTGGCAGAGGCCGAGGCAGTCCCAGTAGGCGTGTACGATCCTGCTGGTGGGTAGCTAGCAGTCACCTTGGACAAGCAGGAACGGCAGTGTGTCTGTTTGTAGCGATCAATGGATTCATGTGGGGACAGGGAAAGGTTTTTCTCTTTCACATTGTAGTGTTTAGAGTAAGTCGGGTCTGGTAGAAGGTCTGAGTCTGTGTGATGCAAAGGCGAGGAATTCAGATGAATGATGGGCTGCTCACACTTCCTAAAGTTGTCGCTGTGGTCAGAGTAGATCTCGGGGTAATCCAAATCGTCTGCAGCGAGGCCACAACTCTCGCGGTAGTGAATGGGATCTGAGTGCAAGCTCAGCTCTCGGTCTGAGTCGATGGTGTAGATTTTCTCTCCTCCTACTCCTCCTCCTCCTACTCCTACCCCTCCTCTCCCGGGTTGGTTGGGTACGCCGCTGACCTGCTTAGTCTTTAAGTAGGACAGCTCCACCTCACTGCAGTCCCTTGGGTATTTTGACGTCACCGATCTTTTTTTTAAGTTGTCCTTGGGTTTCAGGTGCTTGTTGTTTTCTGGGTCCTTGTAGGAGGCTGCCCTGCTGGAGCAGTCGGAGATGTCGGAGTGGGCTGCGTCCTCAGGGAGGTAGCGCTGTGTCTTCATGGACATTCGTGGATCTGGCATCAGCATGTCAGGCATCGGAGCGGGCCCAGGTGGCGCTGAACGCAGCGTGTCCACTGACTTCTTCCACAGGGTCCGGGGTGGCTTGGCATTGGTCTGGACAGCATCAGCACTGACTGCCACTTCTACTGTGTTGGGATTGGCATCATTCAGGGTCAGAGGGTGCTGGCCTCCCTGGAAGATGTAGTTGTTGAGGTGGTCTTTGTGGCGGTTAGCAAGATAAGACTGCAGATCACCCGTATCCCCGTAGATCATGTCTTTGGGAGCATAGCTTCGGTTGTCAGCATAGATGAAGTTGCCCTTCTCTGCCATCATATCCATGATCATCGGGCCAGCTGAGTGCATGAACTCACGTTTGGGTGAGTTCATGCGCGAGCCAGCCAGGTTTGACATGTTGGTCATCTGTTTGGCTGACTTGATGAGTTTAAGCATTTTGTCTTGAGGGCTAAAGTCCAGATCTGTCTTTTTCTTCATGTCAATGTGGACTCCATGGATGCAACTCCAGATTCCCTGCATGGAGATTTATGGATGACCAGGTGGAATATGGAGGGTGGTGGGTGTGAATAAACAAACAGAAAAATGAAGGGTAACATGAGAGCATAAGAGAAGGAGGGGGAATGAAAAAAACGGGAAGAGAGGGAAAATTAAACATGAAAAGGGAGTGAGAGAGGAATGCAGAGAGAAAAGCAGAATAATGATTATTTATCTACTCTGGCCAAACATATGGATCTGTATGCTTAAATGAAATTCATTAGATCAATGTTAAAAGTTAAGTTGGTAGTGACTGAGCAAATCTTTACAACCAATAACTCAAACTTGAAACTTATTTTTGTTGAAGACATGAATCTTCTAACAAACCATGGTTGATTTATGAGGCTGCTGTAGTAAAATCAACATAATAATTAAGGAAGTATTTGAGAAGAAAGAAATTCAAAATTCATCATAAAAACCAAAAGACACAACCTTAACCCAACCAGCCAGAAAAACTGTCTCTAGCTTCACTGCCGGCACAAACACCTGTCCATCATAACCCAAAGAACAATGCTGTATATTTTCTAAATGGGACACTCAGACCAAATGTGATGTAATACAATGCAACGATGCAAGTCTGCTGACAGGTCCATCAATTTTAAAGCGCAGCTTTACTTTACATCTGAAAACCTGTATTTTGTGAGAATGTACCGGTGTCTCACGGGAAGTCGAATTCATTTAAACTAACTTAAATCAACGGTCCTCTCAAAACATCACAATATGTCTCAGAATGTTATACCCCGAGCCTCTGTCTCCCTTAGAGGCAGTGCAGGGTTTACACTTTGTTTTGTGAAAAAAACAGCAGAGTAAACAGCAGAAACTGGCATCACTTTGACCTTGAGGGAGATTAAATAAAGTATAGGGTTTTTACATGGGCAAACTACTAAACAGCAACTCCTAATCTAATGTCTAAAAGTCTCGGAAAAAAATCACTGCAACCATTTCCCTCTTCACAAATACATCCTTCAAATGGATTTGTCACTTTAACAAATTCTAAGTCTTTTTTTCAGTTTAGCTCGCATTTTGTGGGCCTTATCAACACAAGACTATGGAAGTCTTTTTGCCCTCTATCACTCATGAGAATGGGTTTGAAATAACTTCTTTCTCGAGAACCTCGCTTTATCTTCTGGAAGTTCTTTCCCCCTCTTTACCATCCCTATCTGTTAAATTTGCAAACAGTCGCTCTTTGCCTCAAAAAACAGTGCAGAGACACTGCAGTGCTTTTAGGGATGCACGTCCATGTCTTCGGTTCTCACACACAACAAGGGAGAATGCTGACCTTTCAGCAGAATGAGACAGGATAGATTGATTTAGTGTGGGTTGCCGTGATTTCACCCAAAAAAAAAAACATGCTGCAATTAAAATCTATTTTTGTCTATATTCAGGGCTGCCGCGTGATCCCCCCTCCTGCTTCCA
Organism: Trachurus japonicus; assembly: GCF_045865225.1. Taxonomy (NCBI): domain Eukaryota; kingdom Metazoa; phylum Chordata; class Actinopteri; order Carangiformes; family Carangidae; genus Trachurus; species Trachurus japonicus. The sequence goes on along the minus strand of NC_140914.1, from coordinate 21,879,544 downwards.
TCCCCATCCTTCTCTCTTATCCTCCTCTGTGCAGCCCTCCCTCCTTCCCCCTTGTTTCACAGTTTCTTAGTTTAGCAATAGCTCATGTGTATGTGTGTGTGTGTGTGTGTATGCTTGCTCTGCTCCCTTATTCCGCTGATAGAAAATGGAACTGAGACAGGCCTGTCTGACCCCGATAATGCAGCATTAGCCCCCAGTACAGCTGCAGTGCTTCGTTGCACCTTCTAGTCTTGAACACGACCACTGTTAACCCAGTCAGACCACCCCAGGCCCAGATATTCACACACGCTCACTGTACATACACTCAATGGCCTGTTTTCAGTCAGTTGACTATTGAGCCTAGCTGAAGACTGTTGCGTGTCTTGTTTCCATTAAAAATTCAGTTCTCGGTAAAGTTGTAGCAGGTTTGTCATTCTGCCAACCCCCACAACAGGCTAAACAATGCTTTTAGAGCATGTCCACACACACAAACATACAGCTCAACACAAACTAGGCCTTACCCGACTGATGGAGAACAGAAGACCTGGCGTGCCGGAGCAGACCCCAGTGAAACAGTATCTGAGCCTCCAGTAGAAGAGATGCTCCGAGACAAAGGTGATGAGGGAGAGCCCCATGGCTGTGGCCAGCATGTAGAAGACGCCAGCCATGTTGTCCACATCCAGCTGACTGGACATCACCTCGTTCTTCTCGTTGTGACAGATTCCGGTCAGCCACTGAGCTTCGAGTTCCTCCATTTCACCTGAAAAACAAAAGAACAGAGAGAGACAGAGAGACTCAAATCCTTTACAAAGTGGCTTTTCGAGGTGTGACCGAGAGTGAATTTTTGGCTCAGACATAATATACAAGTTTGTTCCGGGGTTTTCCACATTGCATACGGTGTCCCGCTATGTCTTGTTTTCATTAAAAATGCAGTAAAGCTCTACACAAAACACGCTAAACAATGCTTGTTCAACATGTCTGCACAGGCAAACATACACCGCCTACACACAAACCAGGCCTTACCCGACTGATGGAGAAAAGAAGAGCGGCTTGCCGGAGCAGACCTCAGTGAAAGAGTATCTGAGCTGTCAGCTAACGTCGTCTATCATCACACACTTTAGAGGCTGTAAGCAAAGTTCACTTTTAGGGATCTCTCAGTCAAACAATAACAGAAGATAGAGTTAGCTAATTAGCGTAGGATCATCAGAGCTGTTTTTATTCTTGAACAGCTACACTAACTGCTATTTTATTGTACCTCTGCGCTGACAACAGCCAGAACTGAAGATATAGTGTTTTTAGGTTGTTCGTCTGTCTTCATATGAACTGATTTGTTGGTCAGAATCAAAATTCTCTGTGACCTGACAAAACATGATTTTGGCCTCGTGAATACAATATCTCAAGAGCTCCACAAGGGAATCCCTTCAAAATAGCTCAAATGTTCACTTGGTCTGGAACATGAAATGTTTACATAGATTTTGGAGGCCAAAGGCCAAGGCCATGATGACCTTACAAAACAGTAGCTACTCAAGTCACTGTGCATGTTTATAAAAACGTCATCTGAAAGCTTTTTGCTACTTTCTTGCATTTTAATTCTTTTATTAGTTGTGTTAATGTTTGAGAACATCTGTCTTATTTTAAAAACATAAAACACATAGTCCACCAATTAGAATTTAATGAGATTTTCAATATATCACAGATTTAAGATATCGCCTTTCCTACTGAATGATTTAAAGGAAAATTATGTCAGCCTGTATATGTAAGTTGAATAGTGTATATTATTATTTTTTATTTTTTTGGGTGGCTCCTGTGGTTTAAAATAAATGTCTTTGGTCATCACCAAGCAACTGGGCTTCCAGTCCTTTCTATGTTTCCTGATAGGGGCAAAGATATTGTTTGTTGAGTGCTAATGAAAGAAAGGTAGAAAGCAACAAAGACCTTATCTTTTCTCATTCCTCGGTCTGTGTTCCCTTCCCCCTGTTCCCCCTCCCTCTCTGGCTTCCTCTGTGACATTTGGCGCGTGGCTAATCCAATCTGTGTCATTCAGGGCTGGATAACTAAGGCTGCTAGTGGGGAAAGACAAATATCGTGGGGGGGTTCAGTTTGATGTCTTGGGGCTGCAGACTCACTAAGACATCATTAACCCTTTAGGACAATTGAAGAGAATTTGCCTCCAGTTAGACTTGCAAAGACCCTAATAGATGCAGATAGGCTACATCTTTGTTTAATATGACATGTTTGGAACTGGCTGCAGAAGAAAATTAAAATAAAAGAGTTTTAGGTATCAACAGGTCACTTTGTCTTGCTCACACTCTCTCTTTTTCTTTTCGTTTTTTTATTTTATAAATCGAGTGCATTCAAGGGAAAGGCTTTGGGGAGCTGCTCCTGTCTGCACTGTTGCTCTGACTCCGGGGGTGAAGTATTGCTGAAATTCAAATTTTGTTCTCTTTTCAGCAGCCAGGCGGCTCAGGCAATAGTCTGGTGGCCAGTCAGCTGGAACACAGGAACACAAGTCTCTACAAGTTTCATCCACACTTTCAGGGCTTTTAAAATGTTTTAGTTGAAGCACCTATAAAAAAAAAACACAAATGAAAAAAACATTTATTTTTAAGTACATGAGCACAGTTTTGAGAGTGTATCTCCTCCACTACATTATTATGAACCACAAACACGAAATCCATTCTACCTCAGGACGCTCACTTACTCCAAGTTTTCTTCAGAAGCCTTTATCTGCACTTTCAAGCAACTACTGTGTTTCCTGACCCTCACCCTCATCATACAGTACTTAGTTCTGACAGATCACAGCTTTGCCACACTGTCTAAGCACTATGAATTTGGAGGACTGCCACTGTTCAAAGATTAATTCATTTGATCAGGACAGTATTGACTGAAACTAGGATTAACAAGGGTTAGGATTAGTTGGGGGAGTAGGAATTATTGACAGGTACTGGATATGGCAGTGAGGTATTGTCATTGCATGTTTATTTTTGACAACATTTAGGTTTTATCTAAAGATAAGACCCCCAATGTTTTGAACCATGTCCATGTGGTGGATTTGTTATAAGTGAAATAAGCAGCCTTGTCTATCACAAACTTTTCAAAGAGGTCAGGGTAGAAGTAACCTGAAATCTAGCTTGTCAGTAGCCTACAGGGCATGAGAGTTACTACTAACTACTAAATCTTTGACAGGAACTGCAAGTTACAAGCTAAGCTAACAAACACAATGACAAACATAAGATGCTAACTGAGGCTCAAACATGTGGCTCTCCCTCCCATGTTTCCTGTGATTTTCAGAGCGTGGGAAAGTTAGTCTTCCTGCAGAGACGATAAGGACAGGAGAGCCCCTCTTTTTTAAAAATGGACCCATTTTGCAACATGCATTGCTGAGATTAGCTAACCATTTTTTTTTTTTTAATTTGCATGTTAATCAAAGCAGATTATTAGCCTGAAATTTTTAGTTTTTTTTTTATATGCCTGAAGAGGAACTTTCACTGTCAGAATGTGACCTGCAGCTGGTTCAGCCATGTGTTTCCCGACAGCCTGTTTTGTCTCTGTCTGTCTGTTCGTCTCTTTGTTCTTCACCTTCCTCCACTGCTCCCCCCCTCCCCACCCTCGGAAGAAGCCACATCTTCTCCTTGTCTCCTCTCTGTCCGCGGGAAGCCATATGCTCTCCACCCACATTGTGTCTATCTGATCAAGCAGCATCTGCCAAGACACCGAGTCACTGTCATCTATCAAGGAACCTGCCCTCCTCTCACTCCCCATCCCTCTCTCCCTGACACACACTCTTTCCTTGTGTTCCCCTCATCCCATGCTCCCCGTCTTATCCTCTCTTCGACCTCACTCTGGCCGTATCACACACATAGACACAGTGTTTTTCTCCCTCTCTCCATTTCTTTCTCAGGCTATTCTTACTTATTAGCTCTTAATAATTTAGGAAAGGTCATATAGATTTTAAACATCTATAGAGTGCATATTTGTATTGAATGGCATGGCTTAAACAGCTACAAGTATGAAAAGATTGGATGGGATTAATGATCAGGAGAAGACAAAGCCAAACAAAAACACAGAGTCTGATTTTTGTCAAAAATTATCAAGCCATGAAATATGATGGAGTGTTGCCTGCATGCTCTGCAGCCCTGATAAGATTTGGTTAGAGAGGATTATTGTGACACCAATGTTCATTTAATCAACTTCAGTGCACTTAATGTGAGTGGCTGTGAACACTCGCATCAGCAAAATGCTTTCGATGTAAAATGTAAATGAATCTGTCACTAAAAGCTCAAGCTGTCTCACTTTCCTCACTGTTTTGCAGTGGGAAATTGTTTATGTAAGAACTTCTGAAGCTACTGTAATAAAGGAATGTGGTGATTCAGATAGAGTAATGTGTACACACACACACACACAAATCTGGTGCTGCAGAGAGGAATATATTAGAATAACTTACACACTTTGCCCTCTGTTTAGAGCAGCCTTTTGTGTCCAGAATAACATCAAAGGACTATTTATACTTCACTGCGTTCCCTTTTTGCTGTCAGCAGACAAGGCGGTAGAGATGTGCACGCGTGTGTGTGTGAGAGAGAGTGCAAGTACCTGTGCATGACTTTACAGTGCTGCCAAGGAATAATGTAACCTTTTGCCTCCGTGCATAGCTTCATGCACTTGGAAGTTGTGTGAATGAGAACACTGTGAGAGTGTGTTTCTCACCATCTCCGATGATGGCCAGGATAGCCAGATCCACCTGTCGTTTCCAGTAGGAACCTTTCTGCAGAGCAATGCCGTAACCAGTTGTAGCAAAGATGTACCTGAACACAAACACGTCCACACACACACACACACACACACATACACACACACATTTGAAACTTTATTTCTGCAAATGGTGTCACTAAAAATATCTTTGAGGAGATACCTCATGCATAATGATGTCCATAAACTTCCATTGTGAAGTGGAAATATGGGACAAAGATTCTCAGTTAAAATCACTAAAACTGTTCAAATGTATTCTTGGTTGAGCTCAGAGACAAGCAGCCCAAGTCCCTGGCCGTAAATAATCCCATGCAGCTGTAGCAGCTGTATGACATTATTATTGCATATCTGAATTCCAAGTGTCTCATTTCTATTCACTTTTAAAATTCAGTGACTAATGCAAGTTATCCTATCTCCAAATATAATCAAAATTAGAGCCCAATTAACACATTTTAATGAGAATATCCATCTGCTTTTTGGAGAGCACAATGTGGGAATGTATTGTAAAAAATAAGCTACATTTTGACATCTGATGAATATGTGCAGGTAATTAGCTTCATTTAAGCACAAACACTGTAAACAGGGGGAAACAGGTAACCTGTGTTTGTCCAAAATCAACAAAATCTAGCTGCCAGCACCTCTACAGGTTGAATCTCATTTGTTCACACCACACAAAAACAAAGGTGTGAGAACAACAGAGAGGTGGGGTTATCTGCCCAACAGTTTCTGCTCAGGACAAGAGCGATGCCCTGAGACTGAAAAATGAAGCCAACACAGAAGTGAGCAAAACTGCAGTTTCTCGATTGGCCACTTGAGGCTGACTCCAAAAGACAGTCACTCCCTCCTGTGTAAAAATATAGAACTTAACAGCAGAAATAAACAAATCAAATAGTGATTTAATTTCCACAGAGAAATAAAGATGTAGACTCTGTGAAGTGACCCACAGGTTTCCGCAGAGTGGTCCTGAAACTCAGAGTGGGCTGCTCTGCTATCATCATCTTGATAGTGCCTGACTCTACTGAACTAAGGCTCATTCATAAATGGGCAAAGAGGAGGAGGGGAATGTGTAGAGCCCAAACTTCAGTGTACACTAGTTTGTGGCCAACATACGCTCAGCCACCTGTCACTCAAAGTGGCACAACCTCAATTATTCAGAACTTAATAAAATCTAAATGGGTGAGTAACCGTACAGGGGTGAATTTGTATAACTCACCTGTCTAGATTTTATTAAGGCTGTGGCTGTGGAGTTTCGGATGACAAGTGAGTGATTGAATGCTTGTCAAAAACATCATGAACCAAAGTCTGGGCTCCACAGATACCTGTCCTCTTCCCCCAATTTTGGATTGGTTGGGTGTTAGGCAGGGTTGGGCACATGATAATGGCGGAGCAGCCCCCTCTTCAGAAACCTACAGTATAGGTGATGTCACAGAGCCTCCATCTTCAGGACCAGGAACTTCCTGACCAAGAGTGAATCCCCGCAAAACCTGAACTTTTTATGTGTGATGATACAAAACATTTAAAAACCTTTACACAACTTACATTGTGGTTTGCACCAAAGAATGTCAGGATCATACCTTGGCCTGCAGACAATCCACACTGAAAGTGTATTTTTAAGGAACTAAAGCTCTAGTTACCCGCTGCCAATGGTCACCAGCTTACATCCTTCATCTCTGCCAGCCATGTAGTTCAACACTGCAGCATCATAGATGAAGGCGTCCAGTTTACTGCAAAGGAAGAGAAAGAAGAACGGAGGAGAGAGACAGAGGAAAACAAACAGAGGGAAGGGTTGAAGACAAAGCATCAGGGGGTTCACATTTTTTTTTAAAGAGAGTGAATGAGAGGTGGACAGGGACACAGAGACAGACGGCAGAAGAGGGCCTCATTCTCCTGAACGTGTTGTTTGCAGATCAATTCTAAAGTGTTAAATCATCTCCAATAGGACTGCAATCCAAGCATAACCAAACACACAGAGGACACAGTGGGGAGTGGCTGCGGTTCAATACAGCACGCTTCACTGATGATAGGACCTTGGAGGCACATGGACGACCTAAACAAACACATAAACAGACACAAACATTTACACCGGCTCTCCCTCTCTCTCTCGTTCTGCCTCTGTCCACACACGCACGCACGCGCACACACACACACAAACAAGCAGGTTGCGAAGTAGAACGTAAAAAAGATCTCAGACTCAGACTGACATTTTGAATGTAACTGATGCTGTCACTAACCGTTGCTCTCTCACTCTCTTGGAGCCCACACACACACTCTCTCTCTATCTCCCTCACACACACACACACACTCCCGTACGCAGACATATACACATGGAGAGCCTTGCTAATAGTGCAGTGACTGGCTGGCATTTACTGAATGTCAGACCCAGCCCTCTAACGGAGGCTCACAGCCGATAGTTTAGCTGTGTAATTAGCTTAACCCAGCACTGGCTCCATCCACACGCAGGCCAAACATGTGGGGAGCCAGGCATGTGTGTATGCTTCAGTTATGTGTGTGATTGCGCACATGTGGCTGTGCACTGGTGCGTGTCTGTGGGCATGGATTTGTGCGTGCAGGTTTGCAGACGTTAGCCAGACATACTGTAGCTCTAATGGCTTGGAGAGGGATTCGGCCAATCGCTGATGTGTCACACCTTTGAATAAAAAGTAGCAACACAGATTTTCTCACCACTTTCCCTCTGTACCTTTGAATGAAATCTTTAACGCAGCAGAATGGCCATTTGGTGTGACTCTAAATCGTATTTCACGCCACTACAGGGCAACACTTTACTACTAGTACAGTACCTGTCAGCTTAACCACAGCACAAAAAACATCTGGGCCCAAACATTGTAACACAACTACATTGTAAATCCTAATCCATAGTGACATCACTAATTCAGTCGTTTCACAAGAGCCATGCAACATTTTGCCCACACAGAAAGTTTTTTGAGGAGTTGAAAGTTTCACCGGGGCATTTAATATGCAAAAATGTTGCAAGATCACAGCCTCAAACCCCAAGCACACATGGAAAAAAAAAACACACAAAAAAACAGTTTAAAACATGCACGGCTGTCTTCAGACTGACAAGAGCACTGCGTCATAAAAAACTCGAGGGGCTGCGTTGGTGTGGCTACGTGTTACCAGACAGAAAATGAAATGCAAACAGTTCAGGTTGAAGGCTCTTGAGATGCCAAGACTCTTTGGCTTGAGGCAGGATTTTACCTCTCTGCTGCAAAGTTACAGTCACAGCAGCAACAAATCCTCTGCTCCATGTATTTACATCTGCATGGTGAACATTTTAATTTGCGGAGTGTATGGTTCACAGTGCAAGATATTTCGGTAGGTGTGTTTTTGCATGTATTTTACTGGTAAATGGAGCGAGGATAACCTTTTTCTTTTTTTCTTTTTTTTTGCCAAAGCCTGTTGTTTTTTTTAGAATCCCCACACAGCTAACACGGTAGTCTCATCGAAAATTAATGAAGAGTGTTTTGTGTGTTTTAAGTTTGTTCACTTGCAGCTTGCTGACATAATATTTGCACCAGATATGAATGCAAAAGTTTAACGTGTTAACATTCAATTACTAATTTACCCCCCAAAAAAGTCATCAGATAGCGTAAACACTGTGAAACAATACAACAATGTGTTGACATATATGAAATATACTTTAGAATAGTGAAGTATATTTTATTTTATAGAGCTATATGTAAGACTATGGCCAAACAGTTGCTGCAGTCAATTTCAAAATACTGCAGCATGTTGTTTCCCCTCCCCTCCCCCCCAGACCCGAGGTCGCAAGATAGCTGCTTTTCTCAATACGTTTTTGAGAGTCATAGCGAGGTCTTTTAATGGTAGTAACGTCAGACATAATTCATAATGTAGCTGCAGCTCAGCGGTAACTGGCAACCTGGATGCCGAAATGCTACTGACTTTGTGATTGGGAGAGTGAGCAGTATCAAAACATAAACATGATTTTTAAATGTGAATATTATGGCTGTACTGTTGTTGTCAGTTAGATCAGTATTTCAAATTAACATGATTGTTGAGTCTCTGGTGACATACCGGGTGATTTTATGATTATTTGATATACTTTTTTTTTTTTACAAGTTGCTCCTTTATCACATTTATATTTAAGTGAGAAAATTAGGGGGAAAAAAGTAAAAAACAAACAAACAAAACAAAGTTATACTGTAGTAATATACTAAGCCTGTCAGCATTATGTGCGATGAGAGCTAATCCAGCCATTGAGCCTCAATCAGCTGAACACTGCACTGTTGCTCATCTACTAATACCACAGAATAGAATTATCAATGAGGGTATTACAGGCTGCACAGCTGATTCTGTGCGCAAGAGTATGTGGGGTTTTTTCGAGCATGTTTCTTATGTGCGTGTTTACCGATTATTTGTGTGTGTATGCAGGTTTACACATAGGCTGTATGTTAATGCAACAGTAAAGGCAGATAGTATTATAGAAGCTGGAGTGGTTTAAGCTGTTTTTGTGTTTACATCCAGTTTATTTATGACTTATGGATGAGGAGGAATGAGCTGGAAGACATAACTGCATAAAAATCACGGATCATGAATCATATCCTATTTGTTGTGTGTGTGTGTGTGTGTGTGTGTGTGTGTGTGTGTTTTTCTTCCCTCCTCTGTCCCCATGGGGTAGTCTGTCCTTTGAGCTGAGAACACTGATTGGATCCTACACCATAGCCATTAACCAATCGGAAATTTTGCTCTTCTTGTCATACCATTTCATCAACCTTTTGTCCTTTACCTTAACCATTTTTTTTATTCTCCTTCCCCTCTCTCCATTCCTTGACACCACCCCCTTTCTTTTCCTGTCTGCCTCCCCTGTCTCACCTCACCTCTCCTTCCCTTTTCTATTCTTACCCTCAATTTCCCCTTCCCTTTTCCATTGGCCCCTTTTTTCATTCCATTACCATTTTCTTCTCTTCCCCTCCTGCTGCCCTCCACCTTTCCATCATTTCCTCCAATCAGACACTTTTGCCCTTGCCTCCCCCAACCCCACCCCTCTTCCCTTTTTCCCATGTGATAGTGTTATGAGAGTCTGCTTCTCCTCCTTCCTTTTCTTTTTACCGTCTTTACCTCCACTTCTCTATCCATCCAACCCTCTAAAAGTGGTCCACTCTTTCAATCTGTCCTTGGTTAGCTGTGCGATAACCCTGCCCCCCTTATTCCCTCTCTTACACACACACACACACACATACACCTTCACCACCAGTCCCATTATAGAGACCAGTAGGGCTACTAAAAATAGCTCCTGCTGTTCCCAATGAGGAAGCCCATTCATCCCCAATCTCCGAGGAGCTGTCACACACACATGTGACACCATGTACACTCACAGACATGCAATTACACACACATTTATGTGAGGATACAGACACATGCACACACATAAAGTCAGGTAGACAAAGGAATATTTTGCATTAGTCAAATTACATTGATCATGTATCAGTAAAGACCAGTGCGCCTACTCACAAAAATGCACACACTGTTTTCTCACCCTGTTTTGAGGCTGACAAGTGCGTCCACGACACCAGTTTGATGATATTTCACCATGTATTGGTGCATAGCAGGGTAGTTTTTCCTGATGTTCCTCTCGGTGGATCCGTTAGGAACCGTCCCGAAGCGGAACGGAGGTGAATATGCGTACGGGTTCTGAAACTGTGGTAGAGGACAGAAGAGTAATGGAGAGGAAATAAAGAGGGAGACAAACAGAGGGAAAGGTTAAACATTAAAAGATCAAAGAACCGGTGAGAGACAATATCAATTCCATAAGTGTGTGTATGCATGTGCTTGAGCAAGAGACCTGTAGTTTTGGATATTGTACTCTACCGATAACAGAGAAGTTACAGAGAATGGCAAAATATATGTTTAAAGAGTTCCCCAGTTCAGAAAAAAATGTCCCGGTTTGACATGACAGGTAAAGTCCATGTTGTATGTGTTCACCTTACAAACCATCCCATTATGCTATTATTTTGCAATTATTGCTATTATTAAATTGGCCTATAAGGATTTACATACAACCCACACAATAATATAGCTACATGTAAATTTAAATCAAACATACTGTCATATGAACCTGTATGCTCTGTATTGTGTACAGCTATCATCGTTGTATGATGATCAGAGTTGCTGTATTTCATAATGCAACTTCATCGTAGTGAAATCCATTATAATGCCCAAATAAGTGTTGTTATTATTATAATGCATTGTACTGTATATGACTGTCTCATGACTTCATGTCTTTTCCACTCAAGTTTTTAACATTTGGTCATATTTTTTCATCATTTAAAAACTACAAATCCTAGTCCTATATTTCTATGTGTAGACTAAAATGTCAGACTGTTATTTATCAGTGTGATACATTTGCACTGCAAATACTGCAGTATCTGTAAAAGCAATTTTGAGCCATGGGTCACAGCAGCAACTACACAGGGTGGAAAAATTTGCCCTAGTAGTTCTGGAGATCAATCAAAACAACACTTGTGTTCCTAAAGTTTTTTTCCCCTCTCTTAAAATATTCCTACTTAACCTTCAATATTCTGTTTCCTTTTTCACATTGAATAATCATATTCAAAGACTTGGCACCTTTCCACTGTTCTCTCACTTCACCTATACTTTCTTTCACTCTTCAAGTTGCCTCTTCCCATCTACAGAACATCATTATGTTATCTATTTACTTGTTGTTGACCATGCACCGTATCGAACACGACCGTAGGCCTTTTTTCCTCTCCCTCTCTCTTCCCTCCCGTCCTCTAATTGATAGTTTTCTCTTTTTTTAAATTCTCCCTTCATGTCCCTATCTCCCTCCTCCCCCCTCCGGGTCTCTCTCAGGTATAATCTAGTCAGTGTACAGGTCAAGGGTTTTGTAGTAGTGTGCTTGTCGCTGCGGTAACAACCCACCCTCGAGCACTGCGGTAACAATCTGCCCACAGTGCCAGAAACAGGCGAACCCTATCAATTACAAGTGTGTGTTATGAGCTTCACTCTAACCGCAATGTGTGTGTGTGTGTGAGGTTGTTGTCTGGCACTGAGGAGTGGTTTTACTACATATTAACCAAATGGTTCTGTAAGGGAATATTTGATGCTGTTTTCACATACACTTGTGTTTTGCTTTGCTTTCACATATTCATACGACACAGTAGTCAAGTACTCAACTGGATTTAATTTGCATAGTACAGTATAAGCACTGCTGTTCTGCTCGTTGTCTGTTGCACATCTGTAATAATCATCTGTGTGTTTACGTTGCCGGAGTTTCAATTGTTTATGTGAACTACTCACGGCACAAATGTATCTACATAATACATGTGTAAATATTTACAGATATGCATGCATACCGTATCTGTCTGCACATATGTACATCTCTATTGTGTAATCAGGTCAGGGTGAGGCAGTGCGTTGATCAGTCAAACTCTACTGTGCATGTGTTGGAATGATGTCACGCAGTGTGTGTGTCAGCATCACAAGCGATAGCCCTCAGGAGGCTCTCTCTCTCCTCACGCAGTCATTCCTATTGTTTCCCTCTCCTCCCCTCATCTTCCCCTCATTTGTAGCTCTCTTACTGTGGAGCGGTAGTTTGAGGTCAGAACAGGGCACATGTGGGAAATGTGTGTATGTGTGTATTGGAGGGGGGGAGTGGGGGGTCATCGTCGGTTCGAATCGCCAGGCCTAGCTGGGGAAATGCAGATTGGGGAGGCGCTCTTCTCTTGCTGGATAATTACCAGTGAAGGGCTTTTGAGAGCTGCACCAGCTGCTGCTAATGAATGCTTGATGCAGAGATGATGAGAAAATGAAAGAGCAGAGGCCGAAGGGGGACAGGTGGAGTTAAGAGTGCTCACTGCCCAGCTACGTGGTCAGGACTGACAGCATCGCACTCTCGCCAAACTACTGAGGAGATAGATGGATAGATTTTGTTCACAAATGATGTAGATTAATTTGCAGCTCTTCCTACCAAGAGATCCTTCTCTCCTTACACATATTTTAGTGCTTTTAAGTTGCATTTCCAACAGCGCAGAGGCGTGCAGCCATATGCAGCGGATATACAGTATAGACGTCAATGTACTGTATGCTCCTTAGAGGTTGTCATGTGACCCCAAGTGGCACCACCCTGTCATCATGCCACCTCAGCTCATCCAGCCTTCTCTACAACTATCTGCCCTCCTCTCTCCTCTCATCTCTTTAGTTGCTCCTCTTCCTCCTTCGTTCTGCTCTTCCATCTCCTTATTATGCAAGTTCTGCTGTTATATAACCAAAGGACTTCCTTCTGTATGTGTGTGGAACAGTTTCTTTGTCTATGTTGTGTGTGTGTTCTTGTGTGTGTCTTCCATCTCTCTTGATGCAGGGTTTCTCAAGGACCTTGTGTGTGATTTTTCTTCATCATTACTTTGGTGTTAATCAGCACTGCCATGTCACAAAATGTTGACTTTGATTAGCACACACACAGTCTTTGTCCTTAAACTTTCTTAAATTGGATTTTTCTTTGTATCCACAGAAACCTTGAAGCTATGCTCTGCATCTGAAAATGGATTAATAGCTGATCTTTACAAGCAACGCTAATGCTTCTCCAATGCATCTTTCAGCACTTGAAGACAGATACTGGAAATGAAAGACACAGTACTGTAGATCGATGGTGAAAAATTACACACCATGCTGAGACTGAGTTCCAGTTTGAAGTACTTATAGGAAGTTGTGAGATTCTTCTTCTCAAAGCACAGTTATTTGACATTATACAGCATCTGAAACATGTCTCACCTTTTGGTTATTACTATTTTTTTCTTGACATTTTGAATTTTCAATTCAATTTAATTCAAAGTTTATTTATATAGCGCTTTACAATATCTGGAAAGATGATCGAGGTGCTTTTCAGGAATAAAAAAACAAGATGCTTTAATAATCTGCTGTATGGTTCATGTCGCTGGACCAGCAGAACTCAGCAGATGTTTGTCTCTATCTGGATTTTGTGTTTCAGATTCTAGACTGATCCAAGTGGGGAAGTTTCAAAACCTGTTTACTGCTGTTATCGTGTCACTGTGACAAAGCGCAAGAACCCCAGTACAGCACTTGTTAGCTGAAGTTTGAATTCTTCTGTGTCACTAAACACATGCTCTGCTATCCACTGTTGAGAACAGCATGTCCTCTTCAACAAGCATAGACAAATAAGGCAATGCTGTAAAGAGAAATCACTGTTGGTTGTTGTGCCTAAAACAACACAGACCTGCTCTTCTCTCTGTCTTTATAACTGATTTAAAGAAATTATTTTAACTTTTTTTAAACCAGGAATTTGTTTTAATATACCTCTCCACGTACTGTACAGTATAGCCCTGTTGTATAGCCATTCGTATGTCTATGATGCAATATATATGATTGGGATTGAGATTTTCTGGAGCCTGTGTTCCACATGTGAATGTTTGTTTCTAGACCACAATCCACTTTTCTTAAAATGATTGTACAGGCTTTAGGAAAAATAAATCATCTGCAGAGTGTAATGTAATGTTTGCATGGTTGGAGAAACAACCAATCCAATTAGCATTTCTGTAAGTGGGACCAAAGTCACAGAATGTACACACACTGTACCCAGAACAGAAACAGTGCAAAACAACACAAAGCTCAAGTCACTGCAATATTGTTCTCAAATGATGTGTGACCAACTCAGGGCTGAAAATACTTTCCTTAAAACACATCTGCAGTGGGATGAAGCGGGATGTGTCGGTCTGTGTCTGCAAGGTGTGCGAGTGGCCGACTGTTTGCCAACGTGTTTGCTAAAAGAACTTGATAACCTGATATAGTCTGAGGCGTCTTTGTTGTGAGGTTTGTTCCGCAGCGTCTCAGCCCTCTAGTGGTACCAGTTAAAAGCAGTTTTAAGGGGCATTCACTGTCAGGCATCTCAGTGGGGAATTTTCTCCATCATTTTGCCGGTCACAGTTGTCACGACGTCCAGCCTCGCTCAGCATATCTGTCTGAATGGCCATTTACCCTTTTTGTCTGGTTCCTTTCTTCCCTGACCCTCTCTGTCTTTTCGTATCTCTTCTGCTTTCTCCTCTCCTCATGCCGTTCCTTTCTCCCTACCTCAGCCATCAACCTGGCCCATATCTGTCCGCCTGTTGTCTTGTAACATCTTGTGTGTCTTGGCCTCTCGCTATTCCTCAGTCATCCTCCTGCCAGTTGCTGTACCCCTTCCTCCCTCCCTCCCTCCTCCCCTCGCTCCTTCTGTATGTTGTCAAAACCCTCTACATCATTCTCAAATGCTCTCTCCTAGGTAGCATCTCCCCATACATCTGTCGCCCTCTCCTCTTGGAACTCTTTATGCTTTTATTTCATTTTTATTTTCCATTTCTCTGCATTTAGTTTTCCCTTTTTCCTTTTATGTTTGAAGCTGTCTTCCTCCTCTTATGCAATCTCCTTTTCCACTTTTCTATATTACCTTCCTCTTCTTTCCTCTCTTTGATTCAGTGCCTATTATGTATGATGCCTTACAACCACTTTATGAAACATCAGTAATACAATAAGCAATGCAAAATAATTATTGTATTGTATTGTATTGTATCGTATTGTATTGTTTTGTATTGAATTGTATTTTATTGTATTGTATTAAAACTCAAATTCTTGACATGCACAGTCCATAACTATAGGTTTTCTAAGGTGGATTTTCTAGACTTTCCCTACAATATCACTTATTCTTATTTTGTATTCTTTCACACCTCAATTGCTATTTTGAGTGAACAAGTGTGTTCACACTAACAATTATGGCAAAATGCAGTGCACAATGATTACACAAATGGCGAGTGTGATACCCTGGAACCTCTTCATCCTCATTAATCGCCACCTTGGCTTTGTAACAGAAAGGGAGGGACCAGCTACGTATTGACAGATTTTTGAAACCGCTGCAGCAGTTGCAGTGGTTGCAATGCTAGACGACACCGCACCATACAACTTTAAGTTATACATGTCTACACGGCTCTTTTGTCTGATGATTTTGCATTGTGAAAAATAACACATAAATTAGCAAGCAAGCTAACAGCAGCAACTGTCATTTCTGGAAAATACACAAGCTGTGTTTGATTTGACACTACCCAATCAAAATTCATACTCCACACACATACATAATGTAGACGGTGGTGTAGAATGCTGAAGTGAATTATATGAATAATCTCAGATGTTTCACAAAATGGTTGGTATTAACTTATTAAGTACATACAGCATCTTAATGTCATACATTTACATGTTAGCAATAGCAAGAAGAACTTGTTACCCTTGAGTGCAATGTATTGTAAATTAAGTTACATTCAAGACTGTTACACTTGGGGGTTAAAGCCTCTGAGGGGCCCACAGAGGTTGATGGATTAATCCACCAAATCACCAAAGGTTGGCCGTAGCTTTAAAATTAAGAAACACCTTGGAGGTATTTGGAGGGTGCAACTAAAATGCAAACGTTTAAAGGTTTAATAATTGTCTTTTTGCTCTTTTTTTTCAAAGATAAATTCTCAACTAACAGAAAAACCACAAACCAGTCTGTCAAGTCAATGAATGACTCCATTACCTTGTTGTCAGAAAGCCCGGTGACTTGGTCGACAAACTCCTCCTGGATCATGAAGGCAGCCAGGTTGGCAGTGTAGGAGGCCAGGAAGATGACAGCGAAGAAGGCCCACACAGACACTATGAACTTACTGGTGGTGCCTTTCGGGTTTTGCACTGGCACAGAGTTGTTGAAGACCAGACCCCAGAGCAGCCACACGGCCTTGCCCATGGTGAAGGAAGGGCCGTGGGGGTCTGAGAGAACAGACAGGGGAGAGAATGGAAGATGGTTTTAGACCATTCAGGAAGACATTAAAAAAGAATGCAATATCTTGAATGTGGCATGTGTTGGTTGATGCCCACCTTTTCCTTGTGCCAGGTTTCGGTTAAAGCCCAGAGGACTGATGTACTCAAACATGAAAACAGCCATTGCAGTCACCAGTAGGAGCATCACAAACATCATCACCCACACTGATGCACTGAATGGCTCTGAAAGAGGGAGAAATAAGAGGAAAGAGATTAAGTATTAATACGTGTTGGGTTAGATTTATAAATCTCACATATCACTTTTTTTTCTTCTAATTTTCACTTCCTTACTGTCTTTCCATGCAATGCATGAATAAATCAATCACACACCCACACTGGGGAAAGAACTGCATGGATAACAAGCTGACTCCTGCATGTTCACAGAGACCCCACCCTCCCACCCCACTAGACACACACACACACACACACACACACACACACACACACACACACACACACACACACACACACACAAGCACCCCTCCTATTTGACAGTGTGAGGAGGTGTACAGTATAGGAAGCCCTGGTGTCAGCACTCCTGTCCTCCCTCAGAGCTCACAACACTACTGCAGAGATTAAACCCTGCTCTAATGTATGGGAGAGCACTACCGGCACAGGGCTGCACACTGTGTGTGTCCAAGTATGTGTGTGTGTGTGTGCTGGCAAGCAGCCATTATGAGGTTTTCCTGCTAAGCCCTTATAATTGCCACTTTCACAGCACTAACTGCATGCTGCATACATGTCAGCGTGTATACCTGTGTGTGTGTCTTTGTCTCTGTGTGTGCTGGTTTCTCCCTGCACTGCTTTATACTGTACTGTATGTGTGTGTGCAGGGGTTTGGATGTTGCTCCCGAAACTCTATGCGTCAATTGAACGTGGCTGAGCATCCCATAACAGGGATATCCATGGTCACTCAGGTTAATATCCTGCAGTTAAGTCCCTCTTAGGTAAGTGGGAGTCATTGTTGCAGAAAGCAAGAGTGGAGCTAAATCCTTCTGATAAAAGAGTAAGTATTGACAGCTGTGTAACAGAACTGAATTGTGTTGTCATCTCTGTACAGTATCTTAGACACACACACACACACACACACACACACACACACAAATACTCTTTTGCACTCACTCAAACGGAAAAAAAGCAAATAAGACAGATCTTTCTCTCCCTCTCTCCAAAAACCCAGCAACAATTATTCGGCCGCAGTTACCGAGGAAGGCTGACGGGGAGACGGTTCCGTTGCTACGGGAGACCATGACGCTGATCCCGGTTTCCACGAACGGGACGGAGAAATCGATGACCTCAGAACGCTCCTCATTGATCGTCAGAGATCCGACGGCCATGACGGCTTTCTTATAGACCACCTTTGAGGGGCGGAGGAGAGCGGAGAGTGGAGAGGAACGTGGGGATAAAGGGAGGGAGGACAGATGGATGGGTGGATGAGAGAGATGAGTGATGGAGGAAGGAGAAAGCGGTGAGGACAGGGAGAAGTTGGGAGATGGATGTGAAGAAAGAGGAGGAAGACAAATGGTAGAGAAGCAGTGGGGAGGGGTGGAAGAAGGGAATAAAAGGAAGAACATTAACATCATATTGTTCAGGTATTCACAGTGGTTTCCCACAAGAGAGGGACTCAAATGCAACAAAAAATCAACATAATTTCAAAAGACATAGCCACCACATGAAGCTACAGTACACTCATTATTGTGTTTGTATCAAGTGACTAAAAAGTGAACTAGGATTTGAACAAAGGGCAGCCAAACAAACCGTCAGACTGACACTGATTTTTACAAGATAGCTCTTAAGTTATACGCTGCAGTAGTCTACAAACTCCATGTACCCTCTGCTAATTCATCTTAAAGGATAGTACAGTAAAAAATAAAAACAAAAAGTAAAAGTAAAAAGCAAAGCCATGCAGCAGAATGTGAATTTCATTGGTTGCACATTATTAAGTTTTTAATCTGAGGTTGACTCTTAATCAATATAATCTACATGCACACAAGCGTCAACACTGAATGAGATGAACTTCAACTGAAGTGAATAAAGGTGCCATAAAATATATGGACAGCTATAAAGCTTATGGTGTTAAAATTTACCTTCAAGTTGAGGCTGGTAATTAAAGCTATGCAAAGGAGTTTTCTGCTGGAGTAGCTAAGAATGTTTACTTTCTGAGCATTTACAGCTGCTGCAGAAGCCTCATAGATGATTTTCTTTTTTTAACCCTGCGAAAGTTTTGCAAAGTCAACACTTAAACATTCTTTTGGAGCAAAAGGAGCAAGAATATCCTTGGCTTGTATTTTGCATTTCGAATGTCCTACAGAAATTAAAGTGATGACGAATAATATTGTTCCACATCAGTTCGGCATTAAGCATTGCCACCTCTTTAATAGAATAAACTCTGCTTAGACAGGTTACATATTAGTAGAGTCTGAAAAAACTTCTATTGACTGAACTCAGGTTTAGGTTGAATTACACACACACACATACAGACACAAACACACACACATTGAGGCATGTCCATCTTACCTCTCCCACCATCCCATTCCAGACATTGTTAATCTTCTTGCCATGCTTGCCATTGGTTACCAGGTACAGGTCATAGGTGAACTTTACGTATTTGGCAATTTTCTTCAGAATATCGATGCAGAAGCCTTTGCAGCACTTCTTGATGTATGTCCCACCAGCCTCTGTTGTGTTGCTGCAGAAACACAAACAAGAAACACACCCACACATCATTAGATGATGATTTTGAACAGCAGCTGCTTCAGTCAGGTATCGTCTTTGGTTCACCCCTGTTGGGAAATGTCAGGGAACAGAACAATTCACACAGTCCACATTAAACTTATATTGAGTGTGAAGTGAATCCGCTCTTTGTGAAGAAAAACACTGACCATGTAAATCCGTGTTTTGACTTTAGACTCATGGGATGAAAACAAACAAAACAGGATTTGCCTCTCTTTCCATCATCCTTGTTAAATTTCTTTTGAATGCATCAGTGAATAAATGTCACCCTGGGACTTTTTCACCTTTAAGTTGAAGTTGTTCTACTTAGAAATGACATCAGAAGACTTGAAAAATATGTTTCTCCTCTCCTTCTACCTCTCTGTGTCTCTAGAGAAGGGGGTTGTGACGGCACTGCATCTGCAAGCCTTGTACCATCTGTGTGTATGAATTTGAGAGCAGGAGAGTTCAGACAGTGTTCACACACACACACATACAGGCACGCGCGCACGCACACAAGAGTGCACATCAACTTTCAGCCACCTGGGACTCTCATTTAACTTTTAGATGTGTGCTAATTAGGAGAAGATAGCCTCGCCCTTTAGTATAACAACAACCTGGGCACAAACTTGATGGAAAGTGAGAAAAAAAAAGAACATGCCACATATGCGGCTGTGACTCTGCAGTTACCTTCAGAGCCGAAACTCTGTCACTTTGAAACAATTCTGTAACGCCAGAAATTCTTTTTCTTTTTTTCCCGCCCCAAGTGCAAACTCCTGTGTAGTCACCATCGATCTGTCAAATGAATGTCATCCCAAGTGGATTTTTTCTTTCCTGTATCAAAACTTAAAAGGAATTTCCTCTTTATGGTCTAATAGGTTCACACAAGACAGAATAGGTTCATTTGAAAAAAGATGGGAAAAAAAGAAAAGAAAAGAAAGAAACACTGCTGGCTGGCTGATCAGTCAGCAGTTGTAAATGACTCTTTTTTATGAAATGTTGCAATCACCCGGGGGGGTTTTCTACGGATGTAACCAGAGAGTATATGAAGCAGCTGTTGGAGCTCATTTAAAATGAAATAAATAAGCAAATTCTCAAACAAGCCATGTGTCAACAAAATCAGGCTAATTAATTGCCATTATAGGTTGTGGTTCCTCATCAAAGGGTAAAAATTAAGACTTTTGAAGAAAAAAAAATCCTTTGTAATGTGACATGTGTTTGCTGCACAAAGCTTCCAATGTAGCACAATCGTTATGGTAACAACTTCCAATAAGATAAGGCAACATGGATTAACGGACAGTTACAAAGCTGGACTATGGTGGCTTGTGGTTCACTGTGTATAGGCGACTTGAAAGGCATTCAATAACTTCAGTAAATCAAATTTCGATCTCTCATTTTCTATGCCGAAAACCAAAGAAACATGACTCCTAAGCATGGTACGTTATTACGCTATGTTATGCTACGCTACTGTGACTACATGACAAATAGTGGCACAGAGAGTGGGCGGGGAGCGCAGGGAATGGAATCTGTGATAGCAAAACAAGGACAACGAAGTCAGCTCTCCGGCAGGTTCAGCTGGCAGGGCAGTGGCAGAGCAAGCATATAGGCCAGAGCTGTAATAGCTGCATTTATGAACACAGTGTACCCACTTAGGCAGGCCATAGTACAGATCAGGCAGTGAGAGCATGTGATGTTATGGAGGCTGTTTGTGAAGTTGCCAGGCCAACTTGATATAGAAACACTACAGGGCCTGAGGGGTCTCCAGAGAGGGCAGTGTGGGTATATGTGTGATTGTGTGTATATGTGTGTGTATTACTCTGAGTATGGCTTGTTCTTAGGCCCAGCCTGGATGAGTGAATTTGTTGGTTCCGCATGCATGGATAGTCCACCCACCACCACCCCCCTCCCCACCCCCATCTACACCTCCCCTCACCCACTCCTCCCTCTTTCTTTCTGCCCCTTCCCTTCCCTCCATCTATCCGTCTTTCTCCAAATGGACAGTATGGATGCTTGAGTGGGAATTGCGCTGTGGGAGGGAGGAATGCACCCGGATGCATTGGCCTGTGAGTGAGTGGACATGTGGCAACAGAGAGTGTATATGAGCTTGTGTGTTTGTCTTCCTCCTTGGAGATGCTTTATCCTCCGCCCTACTTCACAGTGATTCTGGATGAAAATCTCTGTTGGCCTCTTCCCTGGGACCCTATTACCGCCTAATCAGCTCTCTGTGTGTGTGTGGCCATGTGTGTAGTAGTTATAGACATTTTGTGTACATGCATGCATGTATATACTGATAAGAGTGACACAAAGTGTAACATCTATGTCCCAGTGCAGAAAAATTGTAGTATTTTTGCAAATGGGTATGAGAGAGCACAACATTGAAGCCATACATCAGAAGTGATAATGGCATACTTGAAACGTGTGTTTGTAGGTCTGTGGGTAAAGCCTCAAGTTATGTCCTTTTACCTAGTGGAGACTCTTTTTTTGAAAGTGAATATCCACTATGTGAGGACTGAGGATGGTGTTTATGTGTAACTAGAGTTTATGATTAAAGTTTCATCGCTGCTTACAACTCAAACACCAACAAAAACCTGAAAATGTGTGAAAATGACACAAAGTGTAAACTGTATTCTGTGAAAACCATAGCCATTGAAATACAGATTTGCGGCAAAAATGCATTAGGTCTAAATGATGTTTTTATGTTAAAGTATGACATAGCAGTAAGTCTCCAAACAGGTGGGTTTTGCAATTTTTTACAATATCTCTTCCATTCATTTTCTATGGGAAAACTCTCACTGCTTTTCACCATGGTTACTCTGCTGAGAAAAGTCATGGCACACCATTCCTGATCAGGCCATGTTTGGATCTATAATTTATCTGGGTTTTCTCAAAGCTCCCAAACTAATGAATAATAATAATAAGAGGTACAGTATGTAGGATTGCAACATGCCTTCAATGCTTTCCTTCAGAAACTCTCAAGCTCAGCAATAAACACAAAAATAGTAAGTGTGTGTAAGCTACTCTCACTGTGATTGTGTACACAAAGTACATACTATAGGGGGAGGCTAGAAATTTGGGCATTAGAGAGAAAATTGGTGAGGAAGGAAGTACACTGCTGAGTTCAGCAGTTGCCTCCATTTTCGGGGGAGGAAAGACACGGCTGCATAGATCACTCTTGCCATGCTCATGAGAGAGCGGACACACACAGTGCAGGGGAAAATGGAAAATGTAATCTTTATCACCTTGCGATTACCAAATACACTGATGCAAAATGGAATTAAAATTTCTGTCATGCTCAGTCCCACTTGGATGGATGTGACATTATATTTTGGTCTGTGTCACTGTGTCGAACAATAAAAGTTACAGCCTTGAACCCACAGTACCACAGTGTGAAACAATTTGTGGAATTTCTCATTTAATCACAACGCATTACATTTTTTTTGGAGGTCAATGCCACATTTGACACCGACGATGGATAGTTGTTCACCGCATTTAGCTTGTAGCTTTATGCTGAGCGGAGTCAGTCACACTTTAACTGATAATAAACTAAATTTGACATTATCCGGTGCACCATTTCAAAGTGATAAATCTGTCTATCAGGGTTATCTACACCATCAAGCGTTGGTACTTTATTTTGTCCGGAGCATCCTTTCTGAACATATTATGTAGATAGATAAAGAGCAGACTTACTCTTTGATATGCTTTCTGCAGGGGACAGAGTTCCTCATGCAGGTACCAGTGAGCCTCTCTACGTCCTCCACAATAACGAAAGGTTTCTCCTCCAAAGTGACAATAGACAGGTGGTTGTCATCAAGCTCAGCATCACCGAAGGAGTTGAAGCGCGGCCACACCGGGTACTTCAGTGTCAGGCTGCCATTGTCCAGTTTTCCCATCTGGAAGGAAGAAGAATGAGGGGGAAAAAAGGTGAAATTATAATAAATACGCTGCAAAGTCTCTCACTGAGGCAGTGAGGTAGCCAAAAATTAGAACAGTTGAATTCACATTTTAGGTATTTATCCAATACTTCATTAATATTGTGCAGGCTGGGAGTCAGCATCTGCCTGAAGACATTTTCTGTAACAATGGAACTGGCTGTTGCTGGATTTCAAGCCATGAGCTCACACTGAAAAGACAGTGTCTCAAAACATTTATATCCCACAGCCCTCAGAACAAATTTAAGCAGACAGGAAGTGGTGGGGAAACTATGTCCACCAGTCACTGATCATAACACGGCACCATTTTTTTGAGAAACAGAGTGTTACTTTTCTTCACCTGTAATAAATAATAACTCAAACCAGGCAGGAAGTAGAGCTGTCAATGTTACATGTGTTGCCTACGACTTACACATACAAATATGAATACATGCTGCTGACAGACCATAATAAATGTGGCTTCTGGTATGGCTGTAGGAGCAACATAACAGATTAAAAGCCTGGTGTCTAGGGATGCATGACAAAATGCACACACAGGAATAACACTGTGCAGTATAGCTCTGAATGCAAACATATATAAGGAAGAAAGTGGGGTGGTTGCAGTATGATAGTGCTGTGATGCTGTTAATAATTTAGAAAGTTTTCAGAGCAGTGATGTCACACATTCCCCTATGGATGCTCTTTACCTATCCACAGCTGTCAGTGAGTGCATGTATGTGACTGTGTGCGCGCGTGTGTCAGTGCGCATACGCTATTTACGTATGTTTTTGTCAGACAGGGGAGTCAGAGAGAAAGAGAGAGACAGCAGCAGGCAGCTAGGCTTTTGCTCAACTCTCAATTATTAATATTACAGGAGCCAGAAAATAGCAAAACCTCGCTCTGGCTCTACCTCCATTTCACAAGTCTTTCTTTTTTCTCTTCTGTCTCTTTCTCTCTCAGTCCAATATTCACACAGCTGCGGTGTGGAGTGAGGTGGATAACTTTATAGCCAGTTTGTGTGTGTGTGCGCGCGTGTGTGTTGCACTAATAAACACATTCAGCATGTGTGCATGTGTGAGTAAAATCTTATTTGGAAAGTATTAGAAAGTTAAGCGCACACCATGAGTCATAAATATACAGTAATATCGCAATGCTAATATGTAACCTCTCTGACCCCGGGGCCACAGGACAGTGGTTGTTAGCCACACGCACACACACGCACACACACACACACACAAGTTGCTTATCCTGCATGCCTGGCTAAGTCATTAACAGGCGAGCAGAGAGGAGGAAGTGAAATTAGCATTTTAATTGTTTTGCTTTGAGTGGTTTTCTATCCTCTGACAGGGATTAGAGTCTTTTCTCCGCTCTTAGACGGCACCACTGTCAACAGCTCACTCTGCTGTCGGCTACATCTCTCAGTGTGTGTGTGTGTGTGTGTGTGTGTGTGTGTGTGTGTGTGTGTGTAGGCATTTGTGTTGAGGAGGGGAGGAGGGGAGGAGGGGAAGGGCAGGACGGTACGCTGAGGTGGCATGTGTGCTGTTTCTTGTGTGTCACCTTCACTCTCCAGGGAGCAGCCGCATTTGTCTATCTGTCTTACCCCAGCTGTTTTGGATTTCACAAGTGAGTGAGTTTGGTGGTCATATCTGCACACACGCCCATAGTGTGTGTGTGTGTGTGTGTGCGCGCGTGTGGTGTCTTTCAAAGGGGTGGAGAGAAAAATTAGGAAAAGGGATTGGCAATGTAAAAGTGTGCACGATAAGTACGGCAAAACTTGTGTGACAGAAATAAAAGGGGACTGGGAAAAAACAGAAACAAAAATGCTTGAACTACACAATATAATGTGTAATTTAATTAACACTCTAAATTAACATGTTTTAGCCCAATTTGTCATCATCTTCACTTTTTTTTTTGGCTTGGTTTCCCTACTTGTTACACCTTTAACTGTCATCTATTCAGACCTCACACGCACACTGAACTCACAACTCAAATCTGAAGCATTCAATCATTACATAAGCTTTTGAGGAGTGGCCCTGATTTGGTTGGATGAGTCAATAAACTCTGAGGAGAGATAAATGCTCTGCTCAGAAGATGTTTGAAAAGAAGAGGAGGAGGATGAGGAGGGTAAGAAGAAGCTGACTTCAGCAGCTATTCTGATTTCCTGTCCTCCTGCTCTCCTCTTCCCCCTTCCTCTCTTTCTCCCCCTCTCTCTAATTAAAGAAAGAGGGGTTATAAATTAATGCCCGGAGAGAGGGGAGAGGATTCTCTCTCTATCGACCGGCCAGGCAGCAGAATGTTGAATCTACCGATATGAAATACCAGATATTACACACACACACACACACACACACAAGAAAGTAGTGCATGTGCTTGTGTGTAAAGTGACAGTTAGGCCAGTGGGAGGTTATGATGATAGGGCCTGTGGGATTACTGCATTATAACAGCCCATCGCGGCAATCCTATCGCATCATCACCCTGCGACGGGTTTAGAGCCACTTGGTGATGAGATGACACTCTGCCCCAGAAGAGCTGTGTTTTGTTTCATCTACTACTCTTCCTTTTGTCAGCTCAAACCTGGCCTCCTTTATTCTGCTCTCTCTGTTCTCCCCCTTGTCTTTCTTTATCTTTATTTTTTGAAAGGCCTTGTTCTTTGTTCCTGCATGTCGTGCTCTCTATTTCATCTTTTGCACACCCTCCTCTTTCTCTCTCACAGTTTCTGTCACAGTGTTTTTGACCTGCACGCACGCACACATGCACGCACGCACGCACGCACGCACAGGCGAAAACACAGCTAAACAAGTGACTGATAAAAGAATAAAGAAAAACAAGGGTCGGGGCTCTTACACTGAGCACCTTCTTTGTGCCAGTCTCACTGGGAGAGTTATCGTTGTGGCAAGTTGCATTATGGGAGAATGAGTTCCTAATAGCGTGGAGAAACCCATTCAGTCATAAAACAGTATCTGTCACTCCTGTCAGACAAAATTATGTCGGCAAAATGGATTCTGCTCTCCCTCTCCTACGCTCGCTCTGTTTATATGTGTGAATGTGTGCGTGTGCCTGTGTGCATGCATGTGCAAGCATGCACGTGCGTGTGTGTCTTGTATGTGTGTGTGAGAAAACAAGGAGAGAGAGAAAGAAGATGACGGAGTGGAAGAGCGGAGAGAAAACTGCGTGCATGGATTAAGACATCTTTTCTTAAAGTCAAGCTCTTTTATTAAGACTCAGAGAACAGTGATGCCTGAATAGGAAATGCATGTGCGTGTTTGTGCGTCAATTTGGGAGTGCGTGTGTGTGTATTTGTGTGGACACACGTGGGCTTTTCTGCCTGTCTGCTCTCCATATTGTGATTCTCCAAGCACAAATCCCATGCTGTCTGTAATAATTATTTTGTGAACTGGCTGCTAACACTGCAGCAGTTCCTGAAGCAATTTACACACTCCAACTACTCAGCAGGAATAAAACACAACATCCTGGTTCTGATCGGTAAATAAACTTTTCTCATCCAGTTGCTGAAGTTATACTGTAACTCTTAATATAGGAAAGAAATGCATAATCATTTCTGCCATACCATTGATTATTAACTTGATGATTACTGTAGTATTTAACTAGGCTACTTAAATCACAGTAGCATAAACTTATTTGTTGAACTCAGCCTGATGTAAACATTAATAAAACTCAGTAACCAATCACACAGGCAGCTTCATGTTGTCCCTGTGTGATGTTCAGGGACAGGTCAGGACAGTCTGAAGACAGAGCTCTGAGGGTGAAGTCCTATCATAATGAGATGAGCTGCACCTGTGACAGTGACAGGTCATAGATATAGCGCTGCAGCTGAGCAATTAGCGCTATATAGCGCATTTAGCGTGCGCCCGTGTCTGTGTATCTATGTGCAGGCAGAGATCAGAGATGGTGTTTTAAATAATCATGCTAGCATTTCACCAGCTCTCATCTCTGCTAGTCAGCCTCTCAAACTGCTGCCTCTCTCGCATGCGGGCGCACCGCACATAGACACACGTGAGAAAAAAAAATTAATAAAAAATAAAAAATAAAAAAATAAAAATGTTTTTAATACGTGCAATTAAAATGCGTTATTTTTTTTAACGCGTTGATTTTTGTGTAATTAATTAATCGTAATAAACGCGTTAAAGTCCCGGCCCTAGTTTTAATACATATTTACACATTTTAGTACATGGTCTGGTCCACAACCAGCATCCTGGACATCAGCCCCACTTTGGCTTTTTTGACTGAATTTTGAAATTGTTTTTATGGATATCCCCTTGAGACGAACAGCCATTTTGTTTACAAGGGGGATAGGGGGTGTTAAAAGTGTAACTTAAAGGCATTTTAAGTGATGGAACAATGATAACAAAACCGTTCAATATGTATTTTAATCACAGATCCGTACATATGGGTTTGTGCGTTTTCTATAAAACTTACTAGTTTGATAAAGTGTTAAAGATTCATTTAGTACAGAGGATTAGGGCACCATGTCCTGATTTTAAGAAGAACCATAAGGAAGCAACAGCTCAACTGTTCTGGGATCAGTCCAAAGATTTATCATCTTTAAGACTAGTAATGTGTGGGATTATGAATATTCAGTTAAAGCTACATATTCAGATTCAGATCAAAGGCAAATACATATTATATGAAGTAAACATTTTGCAGAGTCAAGCCACTCATGTGTTTGTGCACATGTTAATATGGAAAGGGTGGGGGAGAGGGGAGTTATAAAGAAAGTTTTAACCAAACCTACTCTCCGCTCGTGTGTATGTGTGTAGATTTTATCCTCAAAGTAAAACTGAAGCCTTAAAACTCTTTGATACTCGATTAATATATTGCTAAAAAAAATCATAGCATGCACCATCTTGATATTATGTGTCGGATATGACTTGTACAGCACTTTGTTCAACAACGGTTGTTTTTAACTGTGCTATATAAATAAACTTGAACCATCTCTTTTTCTACACAGACTGGAAAGCGCCTGCTGACAAGGCCACATCCATCTCATCTTCTTTCCTGATACTGTATCTTGTGATTTCTTCAGCACATTTCTTCCAGATAAAAGCTTAATTTGGGATAATTCCCTCATAATGCCACACTGGATCCAGTCAAAGCCACCCACATGACATGCTGCAATCGGTGCCTCTTTTGAATTAAACTGTAATTTACTGGTGAAACATTCCAACACCGTACACATCCAGCCAAACAGCGGTTGCAACTTTAAATGACATTCTTCCCGAAACTTAAAAATCTACCGTCTCACCAAGTGCATACGTGTTGCAGAGAACAGCAGGTGCAGGTGCTTTGAAAACCTGAGTGCTAAACACCTGTAGTGGGTGAGAATACACGTGGCGATTGCTCAGTTCCACGTCTCTCTTCCTCTGTTTCCCTCTCTTCCTCTTTCCTTCTCCTTTTTCTTGTGCTCATTTGCTCTTGCTATCTCGGCCCATCTGTCTCTATCGCTCGCTTGTCTCGGTAACGCTCCATATTGCTCCCCTCTTTCTGTCTCTTCCTCCTCTGCCCCAAGGGGACACATTTTATATTTTTAGTGCATATCCATATTTTAGTGCAGTTACTGAATTTTTATCTCTTGATCATCATGGAAGTCTCTCTCTCTCTCTCTCTCTCTCTCTCTGTGCCGCTGATT